>NW_007259178.1:67828-77976 GCF_000164805.1 Carlito syrichta | reverse complement strand
TGCCCCTGGCCTGCTATGAAGGACACTTCAGATCACTCTCCGTTCACCACTTAAATCTGGTCAGTGTCTGTTTTTCAAGCTTGTTTCTCCCGTTTTGGTGTTGTTACCTTGAATCGCCAGCAGGTGGCGCTATCTCAGCTGCTCGCCCCAGAGGGGGTGGAGCCGGACAAGAGCCGGGCAGAGGCCGGAGCTGGAAGCCTGCCTCAGGGCACACGGGAGGAGACCACAGCCGGCAGGACATCACGGTGGCAGCAGAGGTGGCAGCGATCCCAGCAGATCTTGCAAGCAGGGGCTTCAAGGACTGAAGTTGAAGATCACCTCAGACACGGGTGGCGCGATGTGCTATGGCTACCACGGAGGCCAGGGTGGCACTGGTGGCTGCTATGTCTGAGGCTGCAGTGGCTGTCCAGACCGCTGTGATGCCCCAGCGGTGGTGACAGCCGAACTCCGTGTGAAGAGCAGGCTGCCGATGTTGGGGCCCGCAGCCCCTGGGGAGACACCCAGAGACCCTCTGTGTTCTCCTTTGCAGAGGGTTTCATAGACCAGGTTGCTCCATTACCATCTTGCCAGAAGTCCTCTAATTTTACTTTTTAAAGAAGTTTCCACACAGTATTGGTATGATGGTGAATTCTATCTATCAAGTTGTGTAGGTTATTGTTACAGGTTTTTCAGTCTAACACTAGTCTAGATGTTGCTGAGAGGTATTTTGTTTGATGATCACAATTAACATTTAGAATCAGTAGATTTTTCTTTTTTTTTTTGAGTTAGAGTCTAACTCTGTCGCCCAGACTGGAGTGTAGTGGCCGGTCCCAGCCACCGCAGCCTCGGCTTGCTGGGCTCCAGCGATCCTTCCACCTCAGCCTTCCGAGTAGCCGGAATTACAGGCATGCGCCACCACACCCAGCTGATTTTTTGATTTATTGTAGAGATGAGGTCTCACTGCCCAGGCGGGTCTCGAACCCGCGGGCTCAGGCAATTCACTCACCTCAGCCTCCCAAAGGCGCGGGATTACAGGCTGAGCCACCGAGCCCGGCTCCTTCTCACTTTTTAAGAACCGATTATCTCTGAATGCAAGATGATAAAACCAAGAAAGAACATTCTGGGCACAGTCAACATTTACTGAATGCTTTCTCTGGGCCTGGTATTAAGCCCAGTAATTCATATGTAATAGCTCACTTAATCCTCACAACAATCCTATGTGGCAAACAGTATTAATCCTGTTTTAGAGGTGAGGAAACTGATGCCCAGAGAGATTAAATAATTCATCCAAGGTCATCCAAGCTTATATGGCTAGTAAGCAGTAAAACCAGGATTTAAACAGAGGTAATTTGGCTTCAGAAGCTAACTCTTAACCACTGAACTGCTCTTTAATAATTGCTTTTGAACAGGCTGTGACTGTACTATGCTGCCTAGTCATAATAATAATGAAAATAAATGACGTTATTCCCGAGGAAAGGAGATCTTCCAAAATGCAGACTCACTCCTCCAGTAGCAGGATCACTTGCAACCAGAAAACTGATACTAAACTGGAAAGTTTAATCACAATAAAAATACCGAGGAGCTGGCCTGGGTCTGGAAGAGTAATTTTGCTCATTCTTTGTCAATAGGGGAAAGTGTTCAATGTTTATAGCTGTTTTTGTTTTGTTTTGTAATGACACAGCGGTTCATTAAAGGTTGATTGGGCTCCCCAATCAGTCAAGCCTTCTAACACCTCATTTGGAAGAGTAAATGTGCTCCATGGAGAAATTCACGGCTTTGGACACATTGAGATAAGAGCACGCCACAGCCCTTGAATATGACTTGTCTCAAAAGGGTTGGGCTGTCTGGAAAATAATAGAAATCCCTAGCTGAGGTGGTTACAAAATAGTGCAAAATGTTGTTGGCATCAGCCCTGAAAGGTTGACTGTGCTCTTTGGTCTCCGGAAAGAAATTTCACATTCAACAGATGCTACCTGCATTATGGACTGAGATGGACAATGATTGACCTGGAAGGTCTGCCCGCATTTCTGAGAAAATAGTCTCAAAATTATTTGCTCTGATTCCTTATAGACTGCTGGGTTTGATTTCACATGATGGTTTGCTGACTGTCTCAATTGGAATGATTGAAATTTATTTTAAACTTAACTATTTGCTCAATGCTGCTATTATTTTACTTTAGGCTGTTATTAATTTGCCCTAGAATGATGTGTGGTTTGGACTGCATTGAGTTGATGTGGTTTGTCATATATGATGCTAAATGTAGGACAGAAACTTGGAAAGGAAGGAAAATAAAAATGGTACAAAAAAGTCAGTTAATATTGTTGCTGTCGATAATGTGTCATATGCTGCTACTGTTTGGATCAACATTGTCCTTTTTTAGATTATGTGATTCAAAAGGTAAGAAGTAACATAGAAATAGGGGAAGTCATTATAAGATTCACACAAACTGGAAGAAAAATGAGATCAAGGAAAAAGAATAAAATTCTAAAGTATATGCAGAATATTACCTCTGATTGTGGAAATAGCGAAGACTTGGAAGAGATGCACACTCTAGAAGCAAAGGTGAAACAGCCCCGAGAAGGAGACACCCTTAGCTTCTTGTTTTAATTCTTCCCCTCCTTGAGCTGATTGGAGAGGGGATATGGCAGAAAACATCATCACCCAGACACCAAGGTTACCTGGAAGGATGTCTTTGTAAAGTGAATGGATTAACAAAATGTAGTAGAGCCATACAATGGACTACTACTCACCAGTAGAAAGGAACAAACTGATACGCACAACTAAGTGGATGGGCTTAAAATACCTTAAAAGAAGCCAGTCTTAAAAATTAACTTCTATTTACTTGACATTTTAAAAAGGACAAAACTATAGTGACAAAAAATGAATCTGTGGTTGCCAAAGGTTAAGGTTGAGGTGACAGAATAACTGACTACAAAGAGGCAGTAGGAGGGAGTTTTAAAGATGATGTAGTTATTCTGTATCACTTTTATAGTATTGTTTACACAAATTTTTGCATGTGTGAAAACATAGAATTGTATACACACAAAGTTACGATGATGAACGCATATTAATTTAAAAACCAAGTATTGAGAGGTTTCATTGTTATTTTAATTAACTAACTTCCATATTTTATTTTAATACTGGCTTAAAACAATATTGCAAGGACCTACCTTGTTTCTGTTCTGTTAAGTTGGTGCCATATTATTTTGTGTCTGAGAATTGTCCAGGGTTTTCCATGAAATCATAAAGGAGTCTAGAAGTGTTGAGTCTAGGGTGTGTGATTCTTTGGGGGATCTCTGTCAGTGGAGTCCTAGGATAGTCATACAGCAGGTGTTGATTGAAAGGCAGGGCCAGCCGGGCTCGGTGGCTCAGCCTGTAATCCCATGCCTTTGGGAGGCTGAGGTGAGTGGATTGCCTGAGCCTGTGGGTTCGAGACCTGCCTGGGCAGCAAGACCTCATCTCTACAATAAATCAAAAAATCAGCTGGGCGTGGTAGCACATGCCTGTAATTTTGGTTACTTGGAAGGTTGAGGCGGAAGGATCGCCGGAGCCCAGCAGGTCGAGGTTGCGGTGGCCGGGAGCGGCCACTGCACTCCAGTCTGGGCGACAGAGTGAGACTCCAACTCAAAAAAAAAAAAAAGAAAGGCAGGGCCAATCTTAGGAAAACAGTCTTAGGCAGTCGAGGCAGTTTGTTCATTCAAGCCAACTCTTTTCAAACCATGCTTCCATTTTATGAACAAGGACCATGCAAAGGAATGGTGTGGGTACATGTTTGTTTAATTAGTGCTTCAGTTACCTCAGGTAATGGCGTTTTGTTTTTGAAAGTGTACACTAGCACAGAATGTAGAAAAAGCCAAATAACAAAACCTAGAGAAGAGTAGGAAGCTGTGGGTGGGGATGAATCCAAGATGATTCAATGAACTTCTGCTGATGAAACTGGTGAATCTTTGCCCTGTGTTCCATCACTGATCATGCTTACGCTAATCTTCTCATGTCTGCTTCTTCTTGCCTCACTACTTATTGGCTTATTCTTTACCTTGTTCATATTCTTCTTCATATCCTTTCTCTATTGCATTACTTTTGTTCACTCATAGTGTCTTCTTAATAATTTCAGCTAATGGCAGCAAGGGCACCTCAGTTCAGCTATCCCTGCTAACTACATATTTCTTGCTACACAGACCGTGGCCCAGTTCATGTTTTCATGCCAGTCCACATCTCAGGTTGCTGGCCAGCTTACAAATGGACTGTCCTTAGTTCCAATACCCACTCAAGGTCTAATGAGCTATTATTAGGTGTGGGAATAGTGACTTGGTCTATATCACGCTACACCTTCACGGACCAGTCACACTAAGAAGAGGCTGTGGACTTGGAGGCATCATGGTAATCCTGTGTAGTATAATATTCCACTATTAGCAAACCATATAAAATAGACTATAACAAAATGATACATTTTGCTTAAGAAAGAGTATGTAAGTTCCAAGGACAGTGAGGTCTGGTAATTTATCTTACTTGCAAGCTACTAAGCTAACCTTTCTATATATTATCAATGTTGGATGTTGGCAAAAGACATAAGACTCCTGAGTCAGAGACAAAGAACTTCATTACAGCACAGCAAGCAGCATAAACTTCCTGCTTGGGTGAGTTCCCTAGGACTCCTAAATCCCATGGTGGATGATGAGATGAGCCTTCATGGATGCCTTCACAAACAGTGGGTTGCGTTACAAAAGAGGAGCACCGAGCTTGAGGATTCACTTTTTTTTTTTTTTTAAGTATTGAGTGATCAATATGCCTGCTTATGGCTGGGGGAGATAGCATTTCATTCCTCAAGGTTACTTGCTGCAAACACAACCCTAAAAAATAGACTAAGTAAAGAGTGGTCAGGATCTTGTGTTCTTGGCATACCCAGGTAGAGAATGCAGAGTCATTCATGGCCCATAGTGGGGGTATATTGCCTCTCCCAAGAAGACACTTCTCAGCCATGTAGAAATAATCAAGAATGAAGTCAGACAATAACTAGGATATAAATACTTCCTACTTCCTGTCACAAAGTATTCTTAGAAACTTTATCATTATAAGAGTAAAAAGTTAAAGAATTTCCATTCTCTTTCCACTCTTAAGCCTTGAGCAACAGTGGTTTGGCTAACTATAAGACCGCAATTACCACTTGTGGCCATGGGATGACATATAGTCAAGTCAAATTTGTCTTGGGGAAGGCTTCATTTTTCCTGGCATAATGCAGTGGCCAAGAGATGAGGCAGTTGGTCATTGAAATAACCCAAGAAGAGTTAATTTGGACCTACTTGAGACAATTATTGCACATCACACACACCCCTGAGCACAGTGGACCTCATGTTACTGCTAGGACCCCAGCTATGATCTCCCCCAGCAAGAGGAAAACCCATCCACCTCGACAGAAATCTGAAAAATGATTCTGTTTCAGAAGCTACTTCTGTCTTTTTTGTGAGCAAATCCTCAGTCCTCTTCTGGGTGGTTTATTAGTCTTTAATGGGATCCACTTAATGATTCAGAGTACAGAGATCCTCTGCTCATACTCAAAGACAGGATATTTTCTTGAAATTATTTTCTAAGGTATGTAAACAACAACAACGACAAAGTACTGATGATAATAGTTCTTTATCGAGCACTTACTATACCAGACAGAGTGAAAAAATGTTAATTCATTTTCACAACAACTCTACAAAGGAGATAATTTTACTTTTCATGTTTTATAATTGAGAAAACGGATACTTACAGAGGCTAAGAAATGTTCCCAGGTCACACAACTAGCAAGTGGTGAAGCCAAGCTTTGAATCCGGTGCTGGAGCTGATCAAGCTCTTCACCACTCCCGCTGTATATTCTTAGACCTGGACTGTCTTGGGCTTCTTGGACTTTTCCTTCTACCCACTGAGGGGAGAATCCGACCTGTGTTGGGGAAAGAGCACTGTGTTACAGTCAGGTGCTGTAGGAGTCAGTTCTCAAATCACAATGTACCAGCCTACATTACTACCTTACCTAGTGCACAGTGCCCGTTTTGCAGGTCAGAAAACCAACACTAGCCCTTCCTACTTCACTGAGTTAATGAGATATTCAAGTGTGCATGCAAGTGTTTTCTAAATGATAACCAACATTTATCTAAATGATAACCAAATGATAAATCAGCCAACAAGTAGAAGGGATTAGTGCTATTTGTTCTCACATATCCAAAAGTTCAGACCCTGATTTCAATGGGGCTATGCTATCATGAATAAACCAGACAACGAACTTTCATTTCCAGAGGCCAAATGGCTTTCTTTTGGTGCATTGGTTCAGTTCAGTGGGTGGTGTCCTGTGTTGAAAAGGATATTGAGACCTCATTGAACTCAACAGATAAGAGTGTTGTGACTGATAAATGCATCAGTTAGAGGAGAGAAAAGGGGTTATGTTCACGCCTGACTTATGTCATACTGGTCTGGGGAAAGTAGAAACAAAATGAAGACAAAAAGCGTATGATGCACTGGTCCTAAGGAGATACAGAAGAGAACCCAGATGTAGGCATCTGGGAGAACTTCTCCTGTGGTGATTCATGCAGCTCAGAGGCATTCTTAAGTACCTTGAGCTACTCGTGGTGGGAGAATTAGTCTTCCCACTGCACCAGCAGCCTGGATAATTTTTCATCCTTGAATTATGCCTAGACCTGACTCCTGGGATAGGAAAAAAGGCTGAGAGCCATAATAGGAAGCAAATCTCTCCTGATTGGGACACGTGATGTGATGAAATCTTTGACAGTGAATGAGAGAAGCAGTGCTGAATGAATGCATGCATGGCTGATCCCCACCCCCAGCAGTATGGCTTCTATTAAAACCATGCCTCTGGCCCCAACCTTCACACAGGTTTCTCTGAACTCTCTGTCCATCAGTTAAGAAAACTGTTAGGAAAATAACATTGACCAAAGCCCAGGTCTATGACTGTGGAGAAGTGATCCTTAGTGTGCTGAGATGTGGGGCCATGACATCTGGAATGGTCCTTGGGGGAAAAAAATGTAGGGCTCCAATTAAATATGACTCAGTCTGGGTGGTCAGGCAAACCCATCAGGAAACTATGACAGGCCCAGAATTTTCAACACTCACCACACAGAAAAATGTTTTCAAAGCAGTTTGTAGCATGTTGTACTCCCATTTAAAAAACAACTCCCTTCACATTTAAACACATTCTAAAACCAAAACAACCATAGTCCCACTCCTCAGGAATGACTATTTTTTACATTTTTGTGCACATCTTTCAATATTATTACTGTACATATGTAGAGTAATAAAATAGGATCATATATAGAGCTACATAGTTCAATGTGGTAGCCAGTAGCCATATGTAGCTATTCAATTTAGGATTAACCAAAATGAATATCAAGATTCAGTCTCTCATTGTAGTAGTCATACTACAAGTGCCCACAAGCTGCAACTTTTGTGGCTGTTGGCAAATACAGAAAAGGACATTTCCACCAACACAGAAAGTTCTACTGAAGAGCACCACTGTAGATACAGTCCTATAATCTTTCCTCATTGTTTATGAACATCTTTTTGAGTCATAAAATATGATTGCACAGTTTATCACTTTTAATGACGACATAGTATTCCACTGTGTACATCTACAGTTGCTTTTTAATTTTTTTAATTTTTAATTTTTTTTTGAGTTGGAGTCTCACTCTCACCCAGGCTGGAGTCACGGCCACTCTGACATTGACCTGCTGGCCTCTGGCCTTGCTTCCACTTCAGCCTTCCAAGTAGTCGGAACTACAGGCACATGCTACTCTGCCCAGTTGGTATAATTTTTGATTTATTGTAGAGACAAGGTCTCAAGTTGCCTAGGCTGCTCTCGAACCTGTGGGCTCAGGCAATCCACTCACCTTAGCCTTGCAAAGTGCTGGGATTACAGGCTGAGCCACTAAGTCCGGCCTACAATCACCTTTTTAAAATTGTATTTCTCTAAAGTTGGAAATTTAGATTATTTTTAGTTTATCCCTACTGTCCCAATGATTCAATGAATTTTCTACAAGCAGAATATTTGCATGAGGGGTTACTTCTCCACTATTACTTCTAGAGCAGATTGCACAGTTTTTAAGCGTTTTTCACTTCTAGCACAAACTGATTTTCCAGAAATACTGTACAGACTTACATTCCTCACAAGTAGAGTACAAATGTGCATCTTACCCTACTCTCACCAACAATTTAGAACGTTGTTCCCAGTTTGACACTTGAAGCAGCATTATCTCAAAGACATTTTGCTTTACAATTCTTAGATTTCTAGTAGGATTTATAACTACATGTATTTCTTTTGCAACTTGCTTTTGTTGAGTTTTAACTGAAATATTGTTGAGTTTAACTTTTCTAATTGACTCATATAAGATCTTTATATGTGGAGGAATCAAGCCTTTACTGCATAGCATACAAACCCTTTAAAAAAATCATTTGTCGGGGGGGCACATAACATCAACAAGGGTACCCAAACCTTACCTGTACAATGACACCTTAGCTACCTAACCCTAAATTGTACCCCACATATTTAAAGTAAAAATAATATTTAAAAACTCAACAAAAAAATTTGCTTTCCATTTTTAAAAATTTTCAAACATTATGCAGTCATATTTAGTTAAATTTCTCAGTCTTTTTAGATTTTTGCTTTTCATAAGATATTTTAGCTCTACCCTGCTAGGAATTATGCATAAATATTTATTGTTTTATGGTTTACTTTTTTTTTTAACACCTAAAATATCTCGTACATCTGTAATTTATTTAGGGTGTGGTATGAGTTTGGCATTTACTTACATTTACTTTCTAAATAATTAACTAGCTTTTTCCCAAAGCATTTGTTGAATTATTTATTCTTTTTCTACTTACTTTAAATTTCATACTTATAGAATACTACATATATATTGTATATATTCATACTTCGGTGTGCTTTTTGTAATTCCTATTCTGTTTTATTACTGTCTTTCTAATTTGGCACAAGTAACGTATCGCTTTAATTACTGTATTATACAATGGGGGAATTCCCCCAAACCAGAATTAATTTATTAAAAAATTGTGTTTTTATTCTTACATGTTTAAACTTCAGTCAATTTCAACCTTCTCAAAACTTCCAGATAAAAACTTTGGTTGACCATTTGCCTAACGATTTGTGGAAGAAATGTACTAAGTTGTGGCAAACAGGTGATTGATTCTTTTACCATGACAACACACCTGCCCACACCGTGCTAAGTGTTCAGCAGTTTTTGAGCAAATATGGCATGATCCCCATGCCCCACTCTCCCTAGTCATCTGATCTCACCCCAAGCAACTTTTTTTTTTTTGTTTTCCCAAATGAAAAAAGTCCTTAAAAAGAAATGTTTTGGCAATATGGAAGAGACGAAACAAAAAACACCAAAAACATTTGAAATGGACAGGTTCAAAAGTTGTTTTGAGCAGTGGAAAAAGCTTCTTGATAGGTGTATTGCATCAAACAGAGTACTGTGAAGGTGAGTGAAGCTTAAACATGTAAGAATAAATACACATTATTTATTTATTTAAAAAGTATCATTTATTGAAAGAACAGAAAAGCTCCCACAGTGGGAGGGGACCCGAGGGGGTTTCACATTATTTCTTAATAAATAAATTCCTGTTCTTTTGAGTCCCTCATCATGTATTTCATGTCCATAGTAAGACAGTAAGTCTTTCTTGGAATTCTTATTTTCCAAAACATTTTTGACTTTTTTAGTGTGCACATTCTCCCATATGAATGCTAAAATTATTTTGTAAATTTCAGAAAATAGTCTTCTCAGCGGTTTTGCTGGCATTAGTAAATGTAAAACTAAATTTGTGAAAAATTGATTTTTGTCAACATTAAATCTTCCCATCAAAAATATGATATACCTTGTTTATTCTTATTCTTTTATACCTCTTAGTGATTTTTTTGTTTTTTTTCTTCATTTAGGTCCTGAATACTACTTATTCATTTTGCTCCCCTTTGCCAAAAACTTGGATACAATTTCATCAAAACATACCTGGCCCTGGCTTCTGTGGCGCGGTTTTGGGTAGGATAGAATTGGGCTAGGAGCTATAACAGATTGCAAATCCTCTGGATGCAGACACATGATATGATATATATATATTTTTTTGAGTTGGAGTCTCACTCTGTCACCCAGACTGGAGTGCAGTGG
>NW_007259178.1:47516-67733 GCF_000164805.1 Carlito syrichta | reverse complement strand
ATTTTTTGATTTATTGCAGAGATGAGGTCTTGCCAAGTTGCCCAGGCAGGTCTCGAATCCACAGGCTCAGGCAATCCACTCACCTCAGCCTCCCAAAGCACGGGATTACAGGCTGAGCCACCGAGCCCGGCTACATGATATGATCTTAAAAAATTTTTATTGCTATTATAAATGCGATCTTTAAATGTTATTATGTTTCTGAGTATGTTATTGTGAACACATAGGTAAGCTCTAAATGTGGGATATTTATTTTGTGATTAACTTTAATAGTTTTTATATTTATGTTAGCAATACTCATTTTTAGGTGGGATATCTTGGACTTTGCAAAGATATAATCAGATTATTTGCATGAAATATTCATTAACATTTAGAATCTTGACTTCTTTTTCTTATAGATCAATATAGTGTAGTGCTAAAAATGCATAGGTGTTTGAGACAGGCAGACTTGGGGTAAATTCCAATTGCACCACCTATTAACTTGAACCTCCTGCAATTTACCCAATTTCTGAGGCTCTGTTTCCTCAAAGAGGAATAATGATACCTACTTTATAGGGATCTTATGAGAATTAAATGAAATATTGCCTATAAAGCACAAAGCCAAGTACCTGGCATATACAGCTGCTATTATTGCTTGTCTGATTGCATTGGCTGGAACTCCCAGAACGTTAAATAATAATGGTAATTGTGGACATCTAGGCTTTATGGTAATAGATTCATTTCTAAATGAAAATACCAGGCACTGTGGATGATGATGTTGATGATGATGATGATGATGACTAACATTTATTAAGCATTTGTGCCCCATTCAGCATATATATCATAAAGACAATTGCAGGAAATTACCCTAACATCTTGCAAACTTTCTCCTGATCATATTGCTTTTATTCACTCAGTCTATCATTCAATTAATTCATTCAACAATCATTCATTGCGCATGCACTTAATATGTCTCGATTGTTACTATAGTCATTTTGAATATGGTGTTACTCGTGTAGTGAAGAGAGAAGAAACAGATATATAAACAGACAATGGGAGATAATTGCATTGAGAGTCCATGTATAAACCACTTGCAGCAGTGGTCCCCAACCTTTTTAGCATCAGCGACTGGTTTCCTGGAAGGCAATTTTTCCACAGACAGGGGGATGGGGGTGAAGGCTTTGGGATGTGTAACATTTATGGTGCATTTTATTTCTGTTTTTATTACATTGTAATATATAAGAAAATAATTCAACAACTCACCATAAAAAAAACCAAAAAGGTGTGTGCAGAAATGGTAAATAAAATAATGGGCAGGCCATGCATGGACTAAAAGAAGCATTGCATTCTGACTTAAAGTCTGCCACCAAATGCAACTATACAACTGAAGTATATCAACACTTGCTACTCACTGATAGGGCTTTGATGAGTCTGACAGCAATTGATTTATTATGATCTCTATGCAGTCAAATCTCACTGCTAATGTTAATCTGTATTTGCAGCCACTCCCCAGCACTAACATTGCCGCCTCAACTACACCTCAGATCATCAGACGTTAGATTCTCATAAGGAGTGCACAATCTAGATCCCTCGCAGGTTCAGTTCACAATAGGGTTTGCACTCCTTTGAGAATCTAATGCCACCACTGATTTGACACAAGACAGAGCTCAGGCAGTAACACCAGTGATTGGGAGCAGCTGTAAATACAGATGAAGCTTTGCTCACTTGCCTGCCTCTCTCTCCTACTGTGCAGACCAGTTACTAACAGGCCATGGACCAGTACAGGTCCATGGCCTGGCTGTTGGGAACCCCTGATTTACAGAACTATATACGTGCATAGATTATGGCATTATCCATTTACCATGATCCTCCTTGTCCATTATACCTGGACTATCTGGTCCCCCAGAAAGCAAAAAATGAGATAAAGAATGGGGCTGACTTTTCTCTGATGAGAACTCACTCTTTCATTCAACCATCATTTAATTGTCCTATTAATAACAAATTGAGTAAGGTGTGTATCTTGCCCTTGAGTCTCCATAGCTGAGAAAACCAGAAGTGTGAGGAGTATTATTCCTAAAGAACATACGAACGTAATAAAATCCCAGAGAGAGAGAAGTACTGGTGCAGGAAGGCAGGAGGCTTGAGGGCTTGTTTAAATGTGGGGGACATGGGGCTGTAGAGGTGGTGGGAGTTAGAACTGGCTCTCAGAGTTTTGATGTTTAAAAAGAGTCATGAAAGATTGGTGAGAATTTTCTAGGTGGGCATACTGGCGATGGGAATGGCTGATGCAAAGACACAGACTCATGTGGGAGCAGATTGCTTAACCTGCCAATAAACAGCCTGTTTGTATGCAGTGAAGTTGAACTGGAAATAGGTGAACTTAGTGACAGAATTTAATTTGAAGTAGTCCAGCTACAAATTAGAGCATATCTTGGATGGTTTAATGAGGCCAGCAAAAAAGGGAAGGGGAGCAACTCTGCTTTGTTAGTATTCATAGGCATCATATTTACTGGGACAAAACAAAAATAAAGAATGTAAATACAGTTTTTGCTGAGAAAATATTGGGGACCAAATGAGGAACTCAAAGAATTTACTGCCTTTAGGTAAAAACAAAAGGAGAATCAACTTCCTTCAAATTAGCTCAATCTCTTTATTTCTCTTCCCATTTT
Organism: Carlito syrichta; assembly: GCF_000164805.1. Lineage (NCBI taxonomy): Eukaryota > Metazoa > Chordata > Mammalia > Primates > Tarsiidae > Carlito > Carlito syrichta. Next base: position 65,088 of record NW_007259178.1, on the reverse strand, counting down.
GTCTTTCACTAAGCAGCAAGTTTCTTCCTACACTAATGAGGAATATTAGCTAGGACCTTAGAAGAATATTATTGAATTCTCTCCCTAAAAATCAGAATTAATCCAGAATTTGGGGATTGATTCATTTTCCCTTAGTAGTCAACTTCTTATTTCTCTCTGTACCCTGCTTCCTTCCAGGTATGTGGGTTTGGCAGACTATTAAATGGGTGAAACCCACAGACACAAGGAAGTGATTTTATGGGCTTTCTTCTGGGCTCATGTACAATTTTTAAAAATTCCTTTTGATCCTCTAAGATCCCAGCAACCAACTCTGGTTAACATCACCAACAAGCCAGCCACACCCAGAGCTGTCCTAGAAGTTAGAATTCTCATGTGCTAAGCTGCAGGCAATTCTGTCTCTTTAGGATAGGAGGCATCTTGAGAAGATTCAAGCAAAGGGGAGTGGAGAGTTGTATAATTAACATGAGAATTTGATTAATGTTTACATCTGTGCAAAGCATTTTGTACCAAGTAAATATCAAATAAATCTCTTAAAAATTCCATTGCCATCTTGCCCTCTAGATTGACTAGTTTTAATCCTAGTTTTCTACATGCAAATTTCTGATTGTGAGCCTAGTAAGAACTTAAGACTGATCTTATTCTGGTCATCTGAAATTCTGCCTTTTTTTCTGGAATTCCTAGAGGTATTTGGAACAGAACTACCACTGGGACAAATTGAGAGGTTGTGGGAATTGGGAGGAAGGCAGAAGACTGGGGAGAGAGGCAATCAAACAGATTTTCAAAAGGAGATGCTTGAAAGAGTAGCCATCTTTATAAGCCAGAGAGTCATCGTCTAACTAGGCTGGATCAGTTCTTTAACCTGTGTGTCCCTCCTTTGTCCTTTGCTGAAACCCGCTGAGCATCTGATGGCTTTGTGAGCACTTACAAATAAAAATGGCCATGTATTAGTTCTGAGTGTGTTCCAGACTGGACCCATTCCTTCTTTGATGAGATTACTAAACTAATTCTACAAAGGAAGTACTGGAATCCTAGTGTATCTTAACCAGCATCTTGCTTGTCTACTTCATTGAATTTGAGGATGGTTTCTGAGCTATGTACACAAAGTCTTTCCACATAGATAAGATAGAAAATTACTATTGGGTAATAATACCCAATAGATTGGGTAATAATACAATGAGGAAGAATTGCATCTCACTGAATACCTGGGTTCAAAAGATGAAAAACATCTGGGAGATTGTTTCTAATGTTGAATCACAAGGCTCTGTCCTATAGGACATTTTTGTTTGTGCCACGAATTAAGGCAGATTTTAGGCTCTCATTGTATTTGTGGATAACACAGTATAAACACTAAATAATGAAACTGAATCTATCAAATGAGCTTGAACCATGGATCAGGCGGCTATGGCTGGGAACAGTGGAAGTTAGTCTTTTGCTTCCTTCTTCTTCCTCTCTGTCTCTTCTCTACTTCAACTTTAAAGGATGTACAAGTTTATAAGCCCCACACAAGGTTACTGAGAGATTAAATGAGATGAAAGGAAGTGGGTGAGGTAGCATAATTCTATACATTTTTCAGTTGAGACCCAGAATTCAGGGAAGTCCAAGGTCACACACCTCCTAAGTAGTATTAGTAAGAGCAGGATTCAAATGCTAGCTCTTCTTCTTTGTGTAATATGCTGAAGTTCTCTAGACATATTCTTTAAGCATTCAGTGCAATAAAATGATGGCCACAGAAATGGGTACATGCTCAATGTGTTCTTTCAGTCAGGCAACAAGACCCAGGATAAAGTGACTGCTGCTAACATATGCTTTTGCAGAGACAAACACATCAAAAAGACCACCAGAGCTAAAAATAAAGGGATCACAAAATGCATTCAGTCCACAAGATCAAGAGCCAGCACTTTAGATGGGCTACCACATATACTGAAAAAAATGATTCCGTGCTGAAGACAAAAATTTTAGAGCAAAAAGGGACTATAAGAAATCATATAGTTTAACCTTCGACTTTGATATTGAGAACAGTGAGTGGAGCCAACTCAGTCAACTTGCCCACGATTGCCCAATTAATAATTGGCAAGATTGGCTTCTTGTGCCTGAACGGAAAGTTCTCTCTATTCTATCACATTGTTCTGATTTGAATGATAATAATAATGGTAATGACTTATATTTGTATAACTCTGTACAGTTTAAAAATCACTTTTATATTTTAAGGATGTAAGGTAAATATTATACCCATATTACAGATGAGGCAACTGAGGTACAGAGAGTCTAGGTGATTTGCCAAAGTGATAGACAAAGGAGTCAAACCTAGGTTTTTTTGGCTTCCAGTCTAGTGCTCTTTCTAAAATAGCATTTTGACCTCCTGGCTGATACTGAGCAACTACCAGACAGGATGAGTCCCTGTGAAGATATGGTCTAATTTTATTTTAACTTCTAAATGTAGAGATGATACTAGTAAAAGGATAGTATTTAGGGCCTTCAATTTTATTGTGGAAAGTGAATCCTAGAGCTGAAAGAAATGAAAATATTCTACCCAACATGGCCTTCTGCTTTGAAATCAGTGATGTGTAAATGTCTTAGAGTCTCATTTCCAGAAAATAAATGAAGCCCTAAATCTTATAAATAAAAGTGACAGAGCAAGGAGTCCTGCCTCCTTGTGAAGACCACTTTGCAACACACCCCATCTGAGCCTCAGAGTTCTGGGCCCAAGGGAAAGTGTCCATCACTGTGGAACACTCAAAATGCCCTCTCAACTTCATGACAGAGTGGGAAAAAGCATTCATCATGGAGTCAAGGGGTTGGTTTGAATCCCAGAACAATCACTTAGTAACTGAGTAAACTTAGGCAATTTACTTAACCTCCCTAATCTGTATCTTCATGTGTAAAATTGAACTGTTAAGACATATAACTCATGGGTCTGCTGAGATGAAGAGACCATATGTGTTTATCTGCCTCTGAACTGTTTGACTCACAATACTTCTGATACCAAATGTGTGGGGTTTTTCTGCACCCCAAAACTCATTCCACCCAAAAACATCAGCTGGGTGTCCTATGATTCAATTTAATTATGACACTAACAACTCGTAGTTAGCACTGACTACATAGATTAAGGCTCAGTCCCACAGACTGCTCCAACTTTAGACACCAATTGCAAGTCCCAGGGTTCTACCTGTACCTCTGACCAACTGGTTATAAATAGGCTGTTCTCACAACTTCCTCATCATGTTCAATAATTTGCTAGAACACTTCTCAGAACTTAGGGCAGTGTTTTGCTTATGGTACAACAGTCAGATGGAAAGATGCTTAGGGAAGGTGTGGGAGTAGAGGTAAAGAGCTTCCTTGCTTTTTCTGGGTGTGCCACCCTCCTAGCACCTCAATGTGTTCACCACCTAGAAGATCTCCAAACTCTTTTTGTCCAGAGGTTTTTGTGGAGGATTCATTATATAAGCATGGTTGATTAAGTCAGGCCATTGCTGATTAACTCAGTCTATTGCTTCTCTTCCATCCCTGGAGGTCAAAGAGTGAGGTTGAAAATTCCAACCCTCTAATCATGCCAAGGTCTTTCTGGTGACCAGCCCCCATCCTAGAACTATCTAGGGTCCTTCCAACCACTAGTCATCTCATTAGCTTACAAAAGACACTTTCTTCTGTATTTCTTTAGCATATAAAAGATACTCTCTGGAGCATGCATTTACTTTTATCACACTGCCTAACACTGTTCTTACCACAAGGTAGGTGATTCCCAGGATGTGCAGGCCTTTTTGCTTGACCAGGATGCACCTGAAGCCAGAAGCTCTGGTTTAATGCAAGTACAATAGCACTTTACTTAGCACTGTCGATAGGTTTGTGGAACTGATTTTAAGCAAGATGACACAATATACCAGGCATGGTGGTGTATGCCTGTAATTTCAGTGACTTGGGAAGCTCAGGTGAGAGGATTGCTTGAGGCCAGGAGAATGAGTTTACAGTGAGCCATGATTGTGCCACTGTACTCTTGCCTAGGTGACAGAGTGAGACCCTGGCTCTAAAAACAAACCAAACAACAAACAAAAAACATACAACAGACTCTCAAATACAGTAATTTTCTTCAACATCTTTGCTTCATTGTAATGCTGATGAGCAGTTTCCAAGAGCCTGATGATAATATTAGATAAAGACTTACTGTTGTCAGATACACAGTCGGCAAATATTTCTAGACTGAATAAAAAATGTACATATACACAATGGAATATTATGCAGCTATAAACAAGGACAAACATACGGACTTCGCAGCAACTTGGATGGGTTTAGAGTCGATCATACTCGGTGATCTATCACAGATACAAAGAACAGAGTATCATATGTTTTCATTCATAAGCGGACCTTGAACAATCATTGTAATACTATAAGAAAGGGATTGGCAGTAGTGGGAAACTGTCAGGGGAGTGGGGGTGGGATTGGCAGTTGAGGGAAACTTCTAGGGGAGGGAGGGGCACACCTCATCAATAAGGGTACCTGCATAATCAATGCTTGTATACCTAACCCTGAATTGTATCCCACATCTTTATAATTAAAACAAATTAAAAATCTACTTTCACAATAAAATAAATAAATAAATGGAAAAATAAAAGACTTATCATACTATATAACAATCTTTCAAACAAGACTGTCTTAACTCCTGGCCTCTTTCTCATTGTACATGTTGGTCACAGGAAGCAGAAATAGAAGGCAACTTGCTATCCTTAGTAAAATATAACATCAGTAAAAACCCAGCTCCATGATGCTGCTTAGAGATCATGAGCTTTTGTTACCATTCACCAGGACTCTCCTAATCTCAATGTCACTTTTATGTTTATAAAAACGAATCTCATAGCTAGAGCAAATGACTGACAAGTATGAGTTATATTTTTAGCTTACTGTGATAGGCAGAATAACAGTCCTACCCACCTAAAGATATCCATGCTCTAGTCCCCAGAATTTGTGAATATATACGCTACATGGCAAAATAAACATTATAAATGTGATTGCTTAAGGTAAGGGTATAGACCTGAGATATAAAAATTATCCTGGATTATTTAGGTGAGCCTAATCTAATCATACATGTCATTAAAAGTAGAAAATCTTCTCTAACTGTGATCAGAGAGAGAGAGATGTGATAATGGAAATAAGGTCAGAAAAATACAACGTTGTTGGCTTTGGGGATGCAGGACGAAGCTGAGATGCAAGAAATTCAGGGAACATCTAGAAACTGGAAAAGGCAAGAAAATAGATTCTTTCCTAGAGTTTCCAGAAAGGGATGTAGACCTGCTGATGTCTTGTTTTTAGCCTGATGAAAACTGTGTTAGACTACAAACCTAGTGTAAGTGTAAGATAATAAACTGGTATTGTTTTAAATCACTAAGCTTGTGGTTATTTGTTATAGCACATGATTATTTGTTACAGCATGCTACCCCCTCAGCGACAGATGGATCCCTACTCAAAATTTGGTTCAAATATCAAGACTGATGATCACACACACACATACACACACACACACACACATACACACACACACACACACACACACACACACACACACACCCCTAAAGAATATGAAAGAGTTTGTTGCTTACATAATGAGACTTTCAAGGTGGTTCCCAAGCAGGTGCAAAAATGACTTGAGAAGACTGTATTGGGAATTTTATGGTAGTTAGGAGGAAGGGATGGAGTGAAGGTTTCTATGCATGGTTTGTTCTTCCCATTCACTACAAAGAAGAGAGCACCCAAGTTTTCTTAGCAGCTTGCCTAGGTTTGGGGCAAAAAGGGAATCTGATAGAGTGATGCTTCAATACTGTCAGTTGTCAAACATAAAAAAATGAGCTCAGACTCCTTATTATACAGCAACAACAACAACAAAAAAACCAGTACACTAATATTCTTCTGACTCCACCTTTGCAAAACCTTATCTATCCGTCCATCCACTCAGTATTTTATTACGTTTCCATTGCACGCCAGGCACGATGCTAGAGATTATGGACGCAGTGATGTCAGTGAAATAATTTTTTTCTCCTGTTGTACTGGCAGTTTAGTAGGAGTGAACATTGAACTGCTTCATAACTATTTGGTTATTTGCCACGTATCACACAATTATGGCATATGGAGAAGGCTAAGAGAGTTCAGTGGAGAAAGAGTCTTTTCTTCTTAGGAATTTTAGGATAATTTTCACTGTGAAAATAATAGTTTGTACAACAGTTCTTGAATAACAACCAGGAGCTCAGCAAGCAAGAGAGAATTTCAGGCAAAGAGAACAGCATAAACAAAGGTGTGGAACCATGAAGTTATATGTCTGTGATGCAGTGAATGTACTTAACAGTTGGGGGTTTCTCATCCTCTGATTCCCTGTGGGTTTAGGAGTGGGAAATGGAGTTTAGTGAGGCAGTTTGGAAGAAAAAGCTGAGGTCGTAGGAAAGAGCAGGGTTAAAGATGACTAACTGCTGGTTACTTGTATGTTTACTTTAAGAAAGGATGGGAGTTTGTTTTTAGTCTGAAGTCATTGACTCTTACACAGTTTAGCATACATGAAGGAAAACATTTGAGACCTATAAACTGAGCAAGACTGGAAAGACATTGTTTCACGAAAAGAAAACCAATCAGTAACTGAGACTAACTGGCATAGACAAGTTTCTTTTTCAATGACGTCCCCCCCAAAATGATACATAGAGAATGTGGAATTATAGAATTGCTTACTGAAGAGGGAGTTTGCTCTGAGGGGGTTGGCAAAAAAATAAAGATGTTCATCATAATTCAGAATATGTCTTCTTCCCTTTGGCCTTCCTCTTTATGATATCCTAGAACATCCTAGGACATTGTTGGTCTTTGAACTCCCTTCCCCAACCCCAGAGGTATGGCAGCTTTGGTAGCAGCCTTCACCCTCATGTGGATGTCAGTCAGGGAAGTCTGGATTTTTATAAGAACTCCAGTGTTAATAACAGGGTTTTGTTGGAAAGAGTCACAAGTATTCTTTCTGACCCCCACCCCCTACCTCGAGCTGCATCCTTACTTCTCCCTCTATGTTGTATTTTAGATTCAAGGCGATCTTTCACATATATAACAAGTTCTTGCTTTGAACTTAAAAATAAACATTATGAAAGAAAAAAAATGTTCCAATCTTATTCGAAATGCCCAAATATGATTAGTGCAGACTGTGAAATACCTCTGCTTATCTCTAGGAGCCAGCTGCTGGGAGTGTTTTGAGGGATCAGGCTGGTTGTTTTGGTGTGATTTTTTTTTTTAAACAAAACATAAGCCCCTAATAATCTGTGTATAGACTCTCCATAAGATGCCCTTTGTCAAAAACTCAATCTTTCTAATTTTTTATTCTCTCCTTATTTGGCCCAATCCCAATCATGGAAGACAGTGTGTGAGTCAATTAGGTTCCAGTTTCAATCTGGCCATTTTCCTCGTCTCTCTGTATTTCTGCTTTTCTCTTTTCTAAACTTGCCTGGCTACATCTAAGTACTTCCCAATAGAGGAAACAAATTATTTGGGTCATGCAGGCCACCATTGCTATTTATGAGCCAAAAAATGCTGTTTGGCATTTTGAAAACTGATTTATTAATACACACAGGGTCTTACATGTCAACAACTGCAAATTATGGATAACAGATTTGCATCTTCTATAATGTCATGGACTCATTCAAAGCAACTTAATGAGCTAACAAAAATGGATAAATGATAAAGTGTTTTATTTTTCTCTCTCAGATCTCTTTTTGAACTAGCTGCCTATCTCTTTGATCAGAAAGACAGAAAGAAGAAGGAAAGAAAACAAAAAATATATTTCTCTTAATTTACTGAAAAGTTTAGCTTTAAAGCGTTAAGATATTTTAAATCCATAAATTACCTCTGTGTGTGATGTATGAGTCAATTAGAGGAAAAATAGGAAATAGCTAACAGGTTTGCATCAATCTCCGGCTAAACTATGTTCAGGGAAATGAAGCTAGAATTCAATCAAGGAAGAAGTTAACATTAAATTCCTTCTGAAAACATCTCTGGACGAATATTTGAGGGACACTAAAAGTGAAAAAACAATGTAAATTTGTTTTTAGTGAATGTGTACTATATTTGGAGAGACAAGATATTAAAAGTTGTGTATTGACACTGAAAACTTCCTCAACAATTTACTCCCAAGAGAGGTGAAGTGGTAGAGGATCATTACTTAGTGAATAAGCAATACAGATAAAAGGTGTCACTATCTGGGGGCATTTTTGTTGGATTGTAGGGATCTGGGAGAATTTCAAATAAGAGATGAATTTTTTGTTGTTGTTGCTGGATTTCAATTATAGTTGGGATCCTTGTAAGTGGGAAAAGCTCCTCACAAGGGAGGAGCTGAGAAGATTCAGAGAAGGCAGTCCCAAAAGTGCTCAGGGTCCCACAAACAGAACTTCTTTGTTAGCTTGGAGAATTCATAAGGAGAAGTAGTCAAGAGCATTAAAAACATTAACTACCTAGGAAATGCCCAGTGGAAGATATTCAAGACTCCTAAACAGAAGATTACACACAACTACTGACAATAAATGGAAGAAAATGCCATGATCATGATTGAAAGATTCAATGTTGTTATATCTTGTTATATTGAAATTGGTCTATATAGTTAATGAAATCTCAATCAAAATTCCAGCAGATTTTGTATTTGTGCAAATTGGCAAGCTGATTCTAAGGTTTATATGGAAATGGAAAGAATAGCCAAGGTCAAAGAAGAATAAAAATGTTAAATTTCAAGATATATTATAAAGTTATAGTAATTAAGGTGTGGATCACTGACATAAGGGTAGTAAAACTGACCCAATGAGATGGAGTAGAGTCTAGAAACAGATTCACACATATTTGGTCAGCTAATTTATGACAAAGCTTCCATTTGCATTACTGATGATAGTGTAAATTGATGTACTCACTTTGAAAAACATATGAATATTCTGTGGCCTAGCAGTTCCTTATTTCAGTATGTCAACTGAAACATGCCCAAGGATGTGCATAATGCCACTATTTATTATAGTTCCCCCATTGAAAACAGCCTAAATGCCTATCAACAACTAAATAAATAATACATTATAATTCACTCATACAATAGAACTGTAAACCACAGGGTTCAGTGTACTTTTTCTGTAAGAGATCAGATAGTAAATATTTTAGACTTTGCAGGCCATTTGTTCCCTGTCACAATGACTCATTTTTTTTTTTGTAGCATGAATGCAGTCATAGATAATGCATAACAAGCAAGCATAGGTGTGCTCTTAGAACTTTATCTTTGGGTACTGAACATTGAGTTTTATGTAATTTTCACTCCACAAAATATCCTTCTTTTGATTTTGTTCAACCATTAAAAAATATAAAAACTGTTTTTAGCTTTCAACAACTGCATAAATTTCAATAGGCTGCATAAAAACAGGCAGAGGAAGAGAAATAGAGAACAATTAGCAAATGCTGTGCACACAACCACATGGATACTCCTTGCAGATTTAATGGTGAGTAGAAGAAAGCCAGACCAAAAGCAGCATATAATTTATGATTCCACTTATGTAAAGTTCAAAAGTAGTCAAAACTAATTTATGGTGATGAAGGTCAAAATAGTGATTACCTCTGGAGAGGTAATGATGTAGCGTGCTTCTGGGCTGTGGTTAATGTTCTTTTATTTTGTGATCTGGGTGGTAGCTAATCAGGCATGTTCACTTTAAAAAAATCACTAAGCTGTACTGTGAATTTGCTGTATCTCAATAGGTCAATGGTTTTTGTTTATTTTAAAGAATCAAGGGGCCAGTTTAGGAGACAGTCTTATATGATGACGTAGAACACGTAGTCTGTAGACAGAATACTGGGTCTAAATCCTAGTTCCATCATTACCTGTATGACCTTAAGCAAGTTGGTTCACCTCTCTGTTCTTTAGTTATTCTGAACTGTAAAAAAGGGGGTGATAATTGTATTCACCTTGTAGTATCCTGTAATAAATATGAGTCAATCATATAAAGTCACTTAGTACAATGCTAGCATACCCTAAGCACTCAATAAATGTTAGTTATTATTATTGTGGCCGATAACTTTTTTGCGTTAGGTCTTATGCTCCAGTTTAAGACGTTTACAAACTTTTGATTATGCCATATATTATGTTTACTTTTAGGTTAAGCAGGGCCAGGGGCACAAAGAAGTCTTTCTAACTCACATGTGGTCCAGCCCAGCTCACAAGGAATCTGATTCTGAAGTGTCTGGGAATAAAGGATTATAGTTATAAATAATATAAATATCCCTCATCTTATTTAGAATATACATATTGCCTGTGAAAAGTTGCAGTGTCAGGAGGTGCTAGTTGAAGACTCTGAGACCTGGGATTCTAAACAAATATATATTTCCATTCTGAACTAATTATTTTTATAGAAAACAGACGGGGTTTGCTGGATAGGTGCATGAACGATAGCTTCTGCTGCTTGCCTGTTCTCTAGGCCTAGGTCTTGCATCCAAAGAGCGCCCAAGACAGGATCTTGTCTCCTCCAGGAACTATAGAAGGTGTAACTCTGGTTGTCCACCTAAAAGCTTTTCCTGGAAAAAGACCCAAAATAAATAAAGACAGAAATAATCTTCTAACCCCACACCATTTATGTCCTATAAATGAGCACTATACCATGCCGGGAGGCATGATGTTTCATGACTAAAATGTTCAGCAAATAGCCTTTCTATTTTTTTTAACTTGACTATGGATATTCATTCATTCATTCAACAAATTTTATTGAGTGATTAATGTATGCTATATAAAAGGACAATAAAATTTCCCAATAAAGGAAAAATTTTGACTTTGTTTAAAGTGATTTAAAAAAATTTTTTTGACCATGAAATGTCACAATCCCTTTTTCTTTTTCTATTAATATCCATTTATATCACAGAATGCACTTTGGGCTTTGGGAAATGCTGAGTTAACTAATCCTTTACTGCTGAATACCAAGGTTTCCTGACTCTTTGCTGTCATAAATAACACTGCAGTGAACAATCTTGTACCTACAGCTTTGCACACATGTTGGATTATGTTTTTAGGATAAATTTCTAGGAGTAGAATTGTTGAGTTAAAGGCTCTGGTCTTTTTTTTTTTATGTACATAAAAGATCCTGTGTCAGTTTTACAAATCTAAGGGAATCATAGACTCGTAAAATATCAGAGTTGGAAGGGATCTTAGCGAACATCAACTCAAGCCTTCATGTCACCGTGGGCAGACCAGGGCTTGAAGCCAGGTCAGTTTTAATGCACTTCTCACAGCTCCATATGGACTTTTGGGACAGCTGTCCAGCAGAACAAAGACATATTGAAGAGAAGTCAGCAAGGCATCGCTAGTATTAACATTTGCACCTTCTTGCTCAGACCACTCTCTCCTTATCCTTCCTTATAGGGTTTTTATTTTAAGCCATTGTGTCATATTTATGAGTCACGAGGTATTTACCAAGAAGAAAATGTCAGGGAAACTAAGATTCAATTTAACATCCCTTCTTTTCAATAAAGGACAGACAAGAAAGCGAAAAATTTACAAAGGGCACATGTTTTGTGTGTGTGTGCATGTGTGTGCACATATGTATACTACTGTAGTAATTGCTTTGGGAAACTTGGGATAAGACACACATCCAATACCATATGATACTGATTTCTCTGCAGCACGGCTATGACCCTGAAGCTTATATTGCCTTGAGAGGGCTAGGCTGGGGATTGTGTGAATTATTTCCTAGTCTTGCTCGCTGTTTCCAGAAGAATTAGCTGCCATGTGGTGAGCGCATGTTTTTGGAAGATTCTTGGTAGGAGGTAGCAAGCAGCTCAGGTCATTGATTTGAGCAGCCTCCTAGGCAGGGGAACAAACCAGAGAGCGACTAAGCCGTAACCAGACTCAGAAGCTGGCCAACTCGGCCTCCAGACAGGGACAAAAGGTACATTCCCTGGTGTCTCCCTGGGTGTCCCTCTCTGCTGTATATTTGATTTGAATAGAATCCAGCTTTCCTCAAAATGAAAAAGGGATTGGAGCTCCCAAGATGCCTCTAACTTTAATTTGGGGAAATAACATTTTTTTCCCTGTTGTACAGACATACTTCACCACATCAGAGCAAAGGCCCCCAAAGCTCTGTTCTTATTTCTGGCCTGGAAATGTTCTTGATGTTTCTTAGAAAACATTGCCACATCCTACCACACCCATTTTTTTTCTCCACCTGCCTCGGGCATCTTCTACCTCATGACTGAAGTATTATTAATGGGACAGGACATGGTTTGGCAAAGAAATCCTTGTCAGCAGCTGGCCAGAGCTGCCCAATGCCAACCGCCCTGCCTCAAGCTGTCCTGGGTCATGTAGCTCAGGAGATTCCTTTGAGACTTCAGATTGGAGCATGATGCCAGGTATGGTACTGGCGGTGGGCTTTGTTCAGGACATGGGAGCTCTCTTTTGTTACCCTGTTACAGGCTGAAAAGAGGCCATTTTGGTTATATGAAAATAGTCATTTAGAAAAGACTTAGGAACTTGTATTAAGCTGAGTTGGGCTAAATGAAGAAGCTGTTTGAATTTAAAAGTGAACATTTTTCTCTTGCCCCCCTTTCGCTGCCCTTGGATCTAATAACTCTCGCTGGTACAACCATCTTCACGGAGCCCCTTGATAAGAAGGAGATGCACACACAAAAAAACTGCGTGTCCCTGCAAAAGCCTCTGCCAGACCTAGATACGAAATGGGCTCTGCTGAAACTTTCTAAAACCCAGAAATGTGCCTGTTACCTTAGTCTCTAAATGACAACTGTTTTTTCATGTCTTTGTATTTATTTATGTAATAGTGCTTAATTAAGCCTTGTGAACCAGAACTCCTGGAATAAGCAGAAAACTATAAACAACTAGAAAATATGCAGCCCCAAATTATTCAAGGTAATCGTAATTTAGAAGAATGGCAAGATTGATGTACTCTGAGCACCGGTTTGTGGCAGAAACTGTTTGAGGTCTAAACACAGATTAAGAAAGAGACTGAATAATGGTCATAAGAAATGTAGACATTATTAATCAGTAGTGAGAAAAAGATAAGAAACTGTATGTTTTACTATAAATACTGGATGGAAACTGCTTAAATGAACAGTTTTTTGGTGGATACACAGCCTGCTCCCTGATCCCATGGTATCAAAATAAAACTCCTTGCTTCTCCCAGTTTTCTGCTTCTGGTATTTGATTAACTGTGAGCGGAAGTAGTCAATTTTTGGATTGGGTTGTAACAACCCTAGAGTCAAACTAAGCCCTGAAGTCAACTCTTGAGTCAGGGATAGTGTGAGCATCTCTTTCTCTTTGTGGTACCTATTACAGTCCTCGGCACGCAATCAAAGATTCAATAAATTTTTGTTGAATACTTGAATGAATGATTTGGGTTAGACCTGCTTCAAGTTATATAGGTTTTCTTGGTTTATTAATATGGGCACACACATGTGTTTAGCTTAACTTATAGCTGTGTTAAGCATTGGAGGCTTTCATGGGGACAGGATACTCTCTCCAACATGAGGAAAATCCTTTTTTGGACCGGAGGCAGTGGCTCAAGCCTGTAATCCTAGCACTTTTGGAGGCCAAGGTGAGAGGATTGTGGAACCCAGGGGTTCGGGATCAGCCTGGGCAACTTGGTGAGCCCTCATCTCTCTACAATAAATCAAAAAATTATCCAGACATGGTAGCACACGCCTGTAGTTCCAGCTACTTGGAAGGCTGAGGCGGATGGATCGCCTGAGCCCAGTGCACTCCAGCATGCCACTGCACTCCAGTCTGGGTAATGGAGTGAGATTTCAACCAAAAAAAAAAAAATCCTTTTTCTTCTTCATTTATTTTCTCCTTCACCCCCACCCTTTGCCTGCAGTTAGTCTCCTGGGCTCACTAAAAATGATAGAAAAATGCTTGACTTCACTTCAAGCAAAGATGTATTTCAGACTGAGTTACAAGTAGGTTCTTCAGGAAGCAGAGACAGACAGAAAGAAGATGAAAATATCAAGTCCAGGCAATGAGGTAAAATTTGTGCAGGGTTCCAGATGCTCACGGCTGCCAGGTATAGATGAGCAGTTTGGATATTGTGTATATGCTAGCGAAGGGGGTAAGTTGATGTTAAAATTCAATCTATACTATTCTTGATATACCACACACTCTGCCATGGACTCTGCCGAGAAAGAAGTGTCTATTTTCTAGCCCAAGAACAGTAATCACTCACCAAGCCATGTACCTGCCCATGGGGGATGATGTGTCTTTTTCTAATTTGCGCAAAGTGTTAATATAAGGCAATGTGGCATGGAAACTCAATTCCAAAATGCTGTTTTATGTTTCTCCATTTCCCTTTTTAAAATGTCCAAGATGTGTGAACAGTGTGTGTGTGCATATGAGTGTATGTGTGAGTATGTGTGTTTGTGTAATAAGCCTACCCTCTTCCTAACCCATCCTCCCTGACTTTGCATGGAAAGCAGAATAATGTCACCTGCAGTGTCTTCCCCATGTTGAAGTGCTGAGTTTGGGATGGGGATTGGGGGAGGTTAGAGATACTTCAGGTGAATTTATCTCCCCCTTCAAATTAGTCACATTACCTCCCATAACTTCCTGACCTTCCTCTCCCTGCTTCTAGGAAGTCTTTTTATTGTTCCTTGTAGACTGACTACTAAAGCTCTGGTGGTTCTAATACTAGATTTAGCACATACATCTAAATTCAGGGAGACCTCCCACTAGTAGTTCCCATGATTATCCCTAATCCTCAGTTTTCCCTTCTTTAAAATAGAAGTGCCCGTTGATACTACATTTGATAGGAAGATGGGCCCGAGAGAACCTGTGTCTAGTCTACAGATTTCCTGGGCTTCTAGGCTTCTGACATCACAGGCACTGTGCCAGCAGAGCCTTTTGAAGTCCTCCTGGCTGTTCTTTTTTGATTTCATAAGCTGTAAATCATCAAAGACTCAGCACTTATTCCTTTTAGACATCACGGCTCACCCTTTGTGCCCCTCTCCAGATCCTCCTTTTCCTCCTTAACTCCTCCTTAATTTATAGACTTTTGTGTAAAGAGAGCTATAAACAAACTGACATTTCTGAATGATGTTACATTTTAAAAATCAAACTTCAGGCTTGTGGTGGTATCACATGAGCAAAGGATAATTCTCCCTTCACGGCCAAGAGGTAGGAGAGGACATTCAGCTAGTAATGTGGAATCAAGTTTGAGTCTCATTTTCCCCCCTTGTTTCTTCTTTTTGAACACAAGTATTTTAGATCTGTTCTCTTGACTTAATCATCTTTAGTTATTTATGAAATGGAGGGTGAATAATGAAAAACAAAAACAGGTTGGTGCAACTGAGAGTTCATGGTTTTGACCCAACATTCAAGTAGGCACAGTCACTGAGAAACTTTCATTTTGTGTCTGCGTATGTGTTCACACAATAGTATATTCAGAAAAGTTTTCTTTCCTCCTGAATGGTCACTGGCTGGGAAAAAATAAATTGAGAGTTACGTTTGTTAAAAAGAAAGTTTGGAACAAAGATGATAAAGACTAGCTTGGAAGAAAGACATAACTATGGAAAGATAAAATGGTAAGAATAACAAAACCATGAAAAATTTAGCAATAAATTATGACCATTTAAAGAAGGAGGAGAAGGAATGAGCTGAGGAGAGTCAGAAACGAGGGATGTTATAAAAGTGTCGGGGGGAGGTGGAGGAAGGTAGAGAGAATGTCGTTGTCCTTTTGTGGTGCTATAAAGGAAATAATCCCGCGCCTTGGGAGGCTGAGGTGAGTGGTGAAAGAAGGTGGCATGCAGTGAGACTCAACACCCGTTAAGGTCAAGAGATTTTAATGGGACTAACGCTGTGGCCACAGAACCTGAGAATCAGGCTGCAGCGTGGAGGCAGGGGTGTGGCAGGTTTTATAGGAATTTAAAGCGACCTGTCAGTTACCTATTGGTCGGCAGGTGAGGCATTTTTGGGATTGGCGGGGGCTTTCACGGCACGGGAACGGTGGGTTTTGTTGTGGAAGAAGAACCTGGAAAGCCTTGTCCGAGCCTCCATGTTAGTTTGTCCGGGCGCCTTCTTAGGTGGGAGTGCCATTTTAGGTGGGGGCCACGCCTAGGCTTAGCCTTTGTAGGGGGCAGGTTCCTCATTGTGGCTGACTGGGGCCTATCATTTCCACCTCTTTGGTTAAGGGATAAAGGGGTGGAGTTGATCAGGTTGGTTACTTCCTGCTGGCAAGGGGCGTTGTTGGGTGAGGTAGGTGAAAGGACCAGCCACATGAGGCCCCATAAGAAGGCGCCGAAAGAAAAAATTTCGCTGGGGTGGAAGGAAGTCTTGGAAGGTGTCCTGGAGGTAGAAGAATGCAAGTTGGTCTGGCCAGTCATCGAGTGGACACGGGAAAGGGAGGAGCCATTTGTCACGAAGAAGATGGTCAAGGAATGCTGAAAACCTGAGTTGGAGGTAATAAGGCCTGAAAGCCATATCTGTAATGAAAAATGGGGCGAGAAGGCTTAGGAGGCAGTAAGGCTTGGGTTGTTGAGGTCTGAGTCCTTGGTAGGTAGGAGGTTGTAACTCTGTAAAAGAAACTGGTTAATGGTTTGATTTGAATTTTTTTGGAATTGAGATTGAAGAAATTTTATAATGCAAGGGAGAAAGGAGCAGAAGCTGAGAAGGAGAACCACTAGAGTAATGATAGGAAGAACCATGTGAGGAGGGAGTTTGGAAACCAGCTGTTAATTTGAGTGGGCTTTGTTCATTGAAGCTGTGAGGAGAGGTCATTTAATTTGTTGATATTTTGTTCAATGAGCCCTGATTCATTGACGTAAATAGCAGCATTCTTCCTGGAGGAAGAGGCAGGTGCCTCCTTTTTCGGCTGTTAGGAGGTCTAGGGCTCTGCAGTTTTAGAGGGTTACCTGTGCTAAGCTAGTTATTTGTCTTTGTAGTGACCCGATGGATTCTGAGGTGGTGTCTAGTGCCATTTGGATTTTGTTTTGTAGGTCTTCTACTGCCCATAGTGAGTAGCCGAGAGCTCCTCCCGCCAGGCCGAGGGAGGTGAAAGTGGATGCAAGGGACAATCCAACCATAACTGGGAGGAAGACGGCCCTTTTGTGTGAATGCCTGGAGGTTAAAAGTATATGGAGGTCGGTCATGGTGTATAAAGAGAGCTGAGGGACCAACGTGACAATTATGCAGGGATGAGTTAGGTTTGAAGCTCGGGAGAGGAGGGTGCCATTGCACCACAAAAATAGGCCAGGCAGCAGGAAGTGGGCCTCTGTGAGGTTTGTGTAGGCCAAACAAAGAGTGTTGTTATAGGGGGCACGTGGCAAGTTGATACAGAGGTAGGAGGAATTAGAGGCTATTTCCCAGAGGGGTACATGAGATTTGACTATAATTTCCCCATGGGCGGACGTGTTGAGAGTGTAGTTGGGAAAAGCTGGAAGGGGAACGGCCGCTAGTAAGGGTCGCTGTAAAGAGGCACAGAGGAAGCATTGTGAAGAAGGGAGGTCAGGGAATGTTTGGTTTAGGAAACATAGAGTGTGTTTTAGGATGGTGAGCCAAGAGGGAAGGTGTTGAGAGGGCCGTGAAGAGAGGTGGTCTTCTGAGGAAAGGGGTAAG
>NW_007259178.1:47236-47466 GCF_000164805.1 Carlito syrichta | reverse complement strand
GAGGATCTGGAATTTTAAAGACATAGTGGGAAAAGCGGGCACCTCGGCCATGCCAGGTGCTGGACCCCAGTTCACCATATTCTAAGAATGGTGGGTTATCAGCGTCCGTGGCTCGTTTTGGGAGTTTATATATAGGGATTAAATAGGAGGGAGTGTTGGTGTGTCTGGCAAGGTCAGGGTTGGAGAAATGGATTTTACATGACCAGTAGGAGCAACCCCTATAGAGATCT
>NW_007259178.1:42323-47216 GCF_000164805.1 Carlito syrichta | reverse complement strand
GGGTAGACCCCAACGTATCTGAGAGCATTCCAAAAAGGATTGTGAGGATCTGGAATTTTAAAGACATAGTGGGAAAAGCGGGCACTATGGACGCACCAGGTGCCGGACCCCAGTCCACCATATTCTAATAATGGTGGGTTACCAGCGTCTCGTTTTGGGAGTTTATATATAGGGATTAAATAGGAGGGAGTGTTGGTGTGTCTGGCCAGGTCAGGGTTGGAGAAATGGCTTTTAAATAACCAGTAGGGGCAATCCCTAAAGAGACCTGCCCATTTTTTGCAGTTCGGGTCGGTTTGGTCATCTACTAGGCAGACATATGCATCAAGTGCGATACCCGGGTCATCGAGTGCGTGTACCTTTTCCAGAGAAAGAGAAATGGATGTGCAGTTGTCAATGAGGCATGATTGTATATCTAAGTTTTTTACCTGGGAAATACCATTTAAAGTATAGAGTTCACAGATGGTGAAGCGGTAATGGAGGCCAGACGGTGAGGGGTGGCTTGCCTTGAGAGCAGGAGGGAGGAGGGAAGTAAGGAAGATTAGGGGTAATATGTTTGTGTGGATTAGGGGTGAAAGTTGAGCCACTGAGATAAGGAAGGAAAGCTAAGCCATTGAGATAAGGAAGGTAGGTATTTATGGGCAGCAACAAGAAAGGAGGACAAATAGGAGTAGTAGGAAAAAGGGTATGATTATTATTAAAGGAATGACCAGATTGAGGACTATCATATGGAGATTTGGTTATGTGGAGTTTTCCTGGATGGAGGGCAGAGAGGGAGAGCGACTGATGCAGGATATCCGAAGTTTGAGAGGATGACCCGGTACTGTGGAACAAGAAAGGGTCAGTGTTTCTGTGGAGGGAAGGAGAAGAAGAGATGTTTTAGCCAGCTTGAGGCAAGAAATGTGGATCCAGGGGGTGAGCTGTCCTTTGTCTATGAGCAGCTTGGCTGCCATGGGAGTGGAGAGAATTATTTGGAAGGGTCTGGTCCATTTGGGTTGTAAGCGAGCCTTGGCTTCTGTGTCTGAGAGGTAGACCCATTGTCTCGCGGTGAGAGACTGTGAACTTGGTGTGCTTATGGGGGTGGGCAGAAGGAGGTCTTGATACTGCCAGATGTTGGATCAGATGAAGGACAGGAGAGGGTAGATTATATGAAGAGGGGTGGGAGGCAGAGAGGTTGAGATACCAGGAGGGAGGGCAGGTCGTCCATATAGGACCTCGAAAGGTGAGAGTTGACTGGGTTTCTTTGGGAGGACGTGAATGCGGAAGAGGGCTAGGGGGAGGAGGGACACCCAGTCTTTGTGGAGTTCGAGAGAGTTTAGTAAGAGTACTTTTTAGTGTGCGGTTAGTCCGTTCAACCTTCCCTGATGATTGTGGGTGATAAGGAATGTGAAAGTGCAATTTGATGTTAAAAGCTGTTGTTAGAGACTGGATGACTTGTGAGGTAAATTCAGGTCCATTATCTGATTGAAGAGAGGAGGGGACTCTGAACCGAGGGATAATATGGTTGGCTAAAATGGACCCCATTGTAGCAACCTGCTTATTGGAGGTGGGGAAAGCTTCGACCCACCTGGAAAAGGTGTTGACAAAGACTAGAAGGTATTTGGTGTTACGGACGGGGGGCATAACAGTGAAGTCTATTTGCCAGTCTGACCCAGGGAGCTCTCCCCTCGCCTGGTGGGTGGGGAATGTTCCGGGTTCCAAGGGTGTGTTGGGGTTTGTTCGGAGGCAGGTGGAGCATTGGGAGGAGAGAGTGTGTATGAGTTTTGTATGTTCCGAGGTGAGGTGAAAAAGGTTTTAAGGAAAGAGGTGAGGGCTGCTGGGTTAAGGTGGAAAATTGAGTGTAAATAGGATATGATATTGGAGAGTTGTGGGGCCTCATTTGCTGATGAGGAGGAGGCATTAATGAGTATGGCAGGAAGAGGTTTTAGGGCTGTGTGGCGAGCTGCTCTGTCGGCTCGTGAGTTTTCTTGGGTGATAAAAGATGAATCGATCTGGTGGGCTTTAGAGTGGGAGATGCCAATGGTTTTTGGGAGTAGGGAGGCTTGAAGGAGGTCAGAAATGAACTTAGCATTTATGATAGCTGATCCCTTGGTGGTTAGTAGTCCCCATTCCTGCCAGATAGCTGAGTGTGAAACCAGGATGTGGAAGACATACTTGGAGTCGGTGTAAAGTAACAGAGTGTCCAGCCACCAGCTGGAAGGATCGAATAACTGCTGTGAGTTCTGCCTGCTGGTTGGTGGTGTGAGGCGGGAGAAGGTTAGCTTCGATGACATCAGTGTCTGAGATGACAGCGTATCCTGCTACTCGGGGCCCCTCATGTATGTACGAACTTCCATCTGTGAACCATATGTAAGAGGGTTTAGATAAGGGTCCTTCCTGAATATGTACGGGGCAGGGAAGTAGGGACTCAAGAACCTCAACACAGTTATGGATTGGAGTGTCAGTGGGAGAGGAAGGAAGTAGTGAGGCTGGGTGGAGAGGTGCGCAAGCTTGGAAGGAGATGGAAGGATCTTGGATAAATAAGACTAGAAGGGAAAGAACCCTTCCATGAGGGAGTGTTTTGAGGCCCTTATATCCTAGGAGGTGATGTAGATGATGGGGGGAAGTTACAGTGATAGGTGCTCCGAATGTGAGTTTTTTTGATTCACACACTAGTAAGTGGGTGACTGATAGAGCCCGCAGGCACGGGTCCCATCCCAGGACTGTGTGGTCGAGTTGTTTTGAAAGATAGGCTATGGGGGCAAACGTTTGTCCGCTAAATTGACCTAGGACTCCTAAGGCTGTACCCTTATTTTTGTGGACGTATAGGGTGAAGGGCCAGAGGATATCAGGTATTCATAGGGCAGGGGCCTGGAGGAGAGTCTGTTGGAGGGCAGTAAAAGGCTGTTTAATGGCCGAGAGGGAGAGTAAGGGTTCCTTTGGGTTGCTTTTAGCGAGGTTGTAGAGTGGCTTGGCGAGAAGGGCGAAATTGGGGATCCAGGCTCAGAAGTAACCCGCTAATCCCCAAAATGACTGAATTTCCTCTTTTGTCTTTGGTGTTTGGAGGGATTGAATAACAGCTTTATGGTTGGTTGTTATGGCCTTTTGTTGGTGTGAGATGGTGACCCCAAGGTAGTGACCTGTGTTTTGGACAATTGAGCCTTTTGGGGGGAGGCTTGGTATCCCTTTAGTGCTAGAAAGTTAAGGAGTAGGGACGTGTCATTGTGAGAGTCTGTAAGAGAGGGGCTGCAGAAGAGGAGATCATCTACATATTGAAGTAGAGTGGATTTTGAGAGTGATAGGAGTGTGAGGTCTGCTGCCAGTGCCTGACCGAAGAGGTGAGGACTATCTCGAAATTCCTGCGGGAGGACTGTCCATGTGAGTTGTTGGGAATGGCAGGAAATGGGGTCTGTCCAGGTAAAGGCAAAAATGTCTTGGGAGTCAGCTGCCAAGGGAATGGTGAAGAATGCGTCTTTGAGGTCTATGACTGAAAAATAAGTTGCCATTGGAGGAATGGTGGACAGGATGGTGTAGGGGTTGGGGACTAGTGGGTGGATGAGGAAAATGGCTGCGTTTATTTGTTGGAGGTCTTAGACGAGCCGGTAGGTTCCATCGGGTTTTATGACAACCAGAATGGGAGTATTGTAAGGAGAGTTGGTGGGTCTCAGATACCCTTTCTGTAGCAGGGTTTTTATGGCAGGTTGTAGTCCTAGCAGACTGGCCCTGGGGAGGAGGTATTGTGGCTGACTAGGGTGGGTGGATGGGTTTTTTAACTGGATGTGAATGGGCGGGCATTGGGCTAATGAAGGGGTGTGTATGTCCCAAATCAGTGGGTTGACCATCGAGGCAAGTGAGGGAGGGAGTGAGGTGAGTTGTGGGGAGGGGGTTGTGGGGGTAGAGGCTAAAAGGAGGAGTAAGGAAGTTGTTGGGGATGGGTTAGCGAGGGCAGCGCTGGAGCTAAAAGTAATGAATGCCTGAAATTTAGCCAAGATGTCCTTTCCCATAAGGGGTATGGGGCATTGAGGCATGACCAAGAAGGAGTGGGTAAAAGGGATATTAGCAAATATGCATGTTAGCATAGGGGTTATGTGTGGGATAATGTTTTGGCCCCCTACCCTGACTACCGGGGAGCGAGACGGTGAGGTTGGCCCCCAGAACTCCCGCAGGACAGAAAGAGTGGCCCCAGTGTCTAGCAGGAAGAGGATGGGACTTCCATCAACTGTAATTTTGACCCCAGGTTCCCGAGCATTTGAGATATGTGCCACGTGGGGGAACCCAGGGCCCTGTCATTCCAAGGCAGCCATGACCAGTAGTCCAGGGTGGAGTTGGGGGCTGACCCTGCTCCTTTCTGGGGGCTGGGGCAGTCCACCGCCCAATGTCCCAGAAGGTTGCATTTGGGGCAAGGTTTTGATGGAGGTTTGGGGTTAGGGCAGACTCACATCCAATATCCCTCCTTGCCACACTTGAAACAGGGCCCTGGTGGGTCACGTTTGGTTCGGACGCCTCCTTTACTGTTACGGGGGCCGGTGTCTGTCCCGCAGAGAGCCTGAGCTAGCATTTGATATTTTTGTCGCTTAGCCTTTTCGTCTCAGTTGTGGTACACCTTAAAGGTGGTAGCCAAAACATCATTTTGGGGTATAAGGGGCCCTTGATCTAACCTTTTTAATTTAGACCTAATGTCAGGGTAACTTTGAGAGAAAAAATAAGTCATGAGGAGTTGTTGTCCATCCGAGGATTTAGGGTCTAAGTTGGTAAACTGTTGGCGGGCTTTTGTGAGGCGATTGAGGAAGGAGGAAGGGTCTTCATTCTTTTCCTGGATTATTTCATGCAGCTTTTCAAAGTTAATAACCTTTAGCACTGCCCTCCTTAACCCAGAAAGGAGACAGGTGGAAAATTGATCTCTGGCCCGGAGGCCAT
>NW_007259178.1:2770-41976 GCF_000164805.1 Carlito syrichta | reverse complement strand
GGAAAATGGGACGTGTCCTCGGACAATGCCTTCAGGGCCCGCCACTTCGTGGAGAGGTGCGAGAGTGGCAGGATTAGTTTTAGAGTGGGTTATGGGAAGACTACAAGGTGGGAGGGAGGGGTGGATAAAGGCTAGGAACGGTGGGGGTAGGTGAGGCTTGGAGTTGCTGAGGTTGGGGGGGTTGTCAATACGGAGGGGGCTCATCCGCGGGGTCAAAGTTGGAGTAGAGAGAGGTGGCTGGGGAGGAGGGGATTTTAGCCAAGAGGAGGTGAGAGGGTTTATAAGAGAGACAGAGGTGAGGATGTTTTCGGAGAAGGGAGAAAGATTGGACATAGGGAATCTCTGCTCATTTTTCTGAATGCTCACAGAAGTTATAGAGATCCCGAATAATGTCAGGATTTAGGGACCCAAGCGGGGGCCACTTACTTTGGTTATCTAAGGGATAGGTAAGCCAATTTTGGGTACTGAGGCGGATTAGACGCTTAGGCTTAATATTGGGAGTGAGGGAGAGTGTAGAGAGATTATTTAAGAGGCACTTGAGGAGGGAGTCGGCCAGAAGAGATGACGAGTTTCCCATGTTAGCAGTGGGGGCTGGTCAGGGCGTCCCCTGGACAAGCGACCACTGAGGAATGGGAGGCTTACAATAAAGCCTGTCATCACAGGTTGTTATTGTAGACCCGGATCCTCCTGGAGAATTGAGGGGGTTAAGGGCAACCTGGTACTGGGATTTTTGACAAGAAAGTTATCCAAAACCAGATGGAGGAAAGGCTTGAAATCTCTAGCGGCCGAGGGAAAACGGATAGGGGTCTGCTGTGGTCCTAAAGACCTAGGCGGGGTGTGGGCCCCTCCTTGCCCGGGGCCAAAGGAGCTGCTGGATGATCAACGGCCAGTTTCCCCAGTTGTCCCAGGCAAGGTTTTAGGTTTTCAGTGTGGGGACACTTACCAAGCCAAAGGCCGGTGGTGGATGTAGCATTGGTGTTCAGGAGAATGGGCGAAGGCCTTAAGGGGTGAGTCCCACTGACACCAGGATGGGGTCCCATCTTAGGGCAAGAGAATCCCCAATTCAAATCACGGCACCAATGAAAGACGGTGGCGCGCAGTGAGACTCAACATCCATTAAGGCCAAAAGATTTTAATGGGACAAGTGCGGTGGTACAGAATCAGCCTGAGAATCAGGCTGCAGCGTGGAGGCAGGGGTGTGGCAGGTTTTATAGGAATTTAAAGCGACCTATCGGTTACCTATTGGTCAGCAGGTGAGATATTTTTGGGATTGGCGGGGGCTTTCGTGGCATGGGAACGGTGGGCTTTGTTATGGAAGAAGAACCTGGAAAGCCTTGTCCGAGACTCCATGTTAGTTTGTCCGGGCACCTTCTTAGGCAGGAGCGCCATTTTAGGTGGGGGCCATGCTTAGGCTTAGCCTTTGGAGGGGGCGGGTTCCTTGTCATGGCTGGCTGGGGCCTTTCAAGAGGATTGCCTGAACCCGCGGGTTCGAGACCTGCCTGGGCAACTTGGTGAGACTCATCTCTACAATAAATCAAAAAATTAGCCGGGTGTGATAGCATGTGCCTGTAATTCCAGCTACTTGGAAAGCTGAGGTGGAAGGATCACTGGAGCCTAGCAGGTTGAGGCTGCGGTGGCCGGGAGTGGCCACTGCACTCCAGTCTGGGTGACGGAGTGAGACTCCAACTCAAAAAAAATAAAATAAAAAAAAAATACCTGAGGTAGGGACATTTATAAAGAAAAGGTGTTTATTTGGCTCACTATTGTGTAGGCTGTATAAGAAGCATGGTGCCAGCCTTCCAAGTAGCTGGAACTATAGATGCATGCCACCACACTGGGCTAATTTTTTTTTAAAATTTATTGTAGAGATGAGGTCTCGCCAAGTTGCCCAGGCTGGTCTTAAAACCCCAGGCTCAGACAATCCTCTTACCTCTGCCTCCCAAAGCGCTGGGATTACAGGCAGGAGCCACCACGCCCAGTTGAGAGTTTATAGTTCTTGACCTAACATTCAGGTAGGCACAGTTGCTGAAAATTTGATGTATATCCATGTGTGTCTTCACGCAGTAGTGTATTCAAAACAGTTTTCTTTCTTCCTAAGGCCCATTGAAATATCAAAAGAGAAATACTGGGCTGTGCCAAGTTGGAAGGTGCTGTGTGAATAAAGAAAGGTTTCTTGGCACCATAACCTGTCTGGTAGAAGGTGCTCTGGGCCATTCAGGAGGACATGGCACCTTTGGCTGGCATCCTTTCTAGGGTTAAGTCCCACAGGCTGTGCCTAAAGCCAAATACCATTTATACTGATGGGATAAAATTTTTAATGATCGCTGAGCAGCTAGAGGTTTAGGGAAAGCTGGGCTGAAGGTTGTTAAGTAGTTTTTATCAGAATCACTTGCAATATTTATTATAAATTCACACACCAGAGCATCACTTCTTAGATATAAATTTGCTAAGTCTGGGGAGAACTGGGGAATATAATCTTTAATGGGCATCCTCCAGATAATTCTGATGTCAGAAATCTTGGACTAAAACAGAAGGAACCTCACTTATTGAGTGTTTCAAATCTCTGTTTCTAGTTTTAGGTCCCAGGATCCACACAACAATTAGGCCCTACGGAATGGCACAAGAGAGGTTGGGTAGTACTTTAAGACTTTCGATGTCATTGATAATTTTACTTTGACTATTGTTTTCCCTAGATGTGTGTGTGTGTGTGTGCGTGTGTGTGTTAGACTATTAATGACCCTCCCATTGGCCCACTCTAGAAACAAAAATTAAAACCTTCATGTGCACCATTGGTGAATAGTTCCTATTTATCTTAAACAAAACAAAACAAAAAATTCCCTCCCTAAGACTCTGTCTCTTTCTACCTGAGGGTTGTATCTGACCTCTGGGATATTCTTGCCTGTGCTAGAGATTATCAGAAGTACCAGAACATTACCCCTTAGATGGACTCCTAAGCAGTGATGAATAGACGTCTGTGGTAAATACCCCAACTTTTGTTCCTCCTGAAGGGGCAATTGTATAGTGTGTTCTACTTAGTCTATAAAAAGCTCCAGCGGCACATACAGGAAGTCATTCAATTATGTAAACATTACTGGCTTGTTTCTCTCTCTAGTTACACTCCCTCACATTCAGAATCACTTCGCAAATAAACAATTTATACCCAAATCATTGTCTCAGAATTTACTTGGGGAGAACCCAACACACTTCGTTGTTTTTATTTTTTAAGGTTCCCTGTAGCCTTGCATAAATTGTCAAATACAGCTGCAGGGGGGGCAGAAATATCATTTCCTTGCCCATCGCTAAGTTCATGGCCAAGTCCTCTATAACAAGAGACAGATTAACAAGAGAAAAGCATACAAATTTATTTAATATAAGTTTTATGTGACATGAGAGCCTTCATAAGGAAATGAAAACCCATAGAAACAGTTAAATGTGTGTATTTTTATGATAAGTTTGATGAAAAGTGGACAGTTGTGGAGAAATGTAATTGGAGAAAGGGGGTATGACCTAATGGCAATAAATGGGGAAACTTAGCAAAGCCTGTGTGTTCAGATTCCTCTCCGTGACTCTGTGTCTTCAGAGATAAGAAAGTTTCTTTCTTCCAGGTTTAGGAACGGTGACTCTGGAATGAGGGTCTTATGACCTGCTTAGGGGAAGTTCAGAAAATCTTTCCTAGGTTATATGACCGGTTTCAGGGAGAAGGGCAGGTAGAAGATGAAAGGAACTTTCCTGCTTCTGCTATTTTCTAAAATGCCATAGTGCCATACTTTGGGGTACTATGTCCTGAACCCCATCATGGCCAAGGACTCTGCTAGCAAAAAAATGTCAGGGCACAACAGAAATTTTCTTTATCACGAGTCAGAAAAAAACAAGGTGAAAAACGAGGAGAAATTTAATAACAGCCCTACAAACTTGCTACTTGTCATACATATTTCTTTTTTGTCTTATAATTAAAATACTCATTCAACCAAAATTGCACATATCAGATCAATAGGATTTCTTTATTAAAGTTATGCATTTACATCTCATTAAAACTTGATCAAGGGTCCACTGTTATTTGAACTTGACTCTGTATCGGGCCGTGTCCTGGGTTCCCTTGGCCTGTGAGTGACCGGTGGTGCTTCCCCAATCTTCAGAACCCTGAGCTCCTCCAATTCTGTAATCAACTGATGCAGAACTTCACTCAGTAACATGATTGAATCCTTACCTGCACTGCATTCCCTTGCATCTGACTTTGGCTTTATAGTGCTTCCATATACATTATCTTGCTTGTGCTGAACAACCACCCTCTGAAGTAGTCAGGGCATGCTGTCTTATTTTTTATTCTAAGGAAAACGAAGTTTAGAGAAGGCAAATAATTTGACTGAAGTCACAAAACAAGGACGTGCCAATAGATCATTCATTCACCAGACATTCAAGTCATTTCAAAGTAGGTAACTCATACTAAACAACATTTATTCAACCTGTAGAAAAAAAGTTCTATCTCAAATGACCTTCCAAACATTTTTTCCTGTGCCTTCTGTTAAATGATTGACACTTTTTATTAAATAACTTCACTCCATGAACCCTAGGTCTTCACATTTGTATTTACAAATTGAAGAGAAGTAAATCACCTTTGTCCTTTTGCCCTCTATTGTCAGAAGCAGAATTTCAGAGATGGTGACTGGGAGGAGCCCTGGGTTGCTTGGATTTTCTTTTCTTTTCTTTTTTTTTGAGTTGGAGTCTCACTCTGTCGCCCAGACTGCAGTGCAGTGGCCGCTCCCGGCCACCGCAGCCTCGACCTGCTGGGCTCCGGCGATCCTTCCACCTCAGCCTTCCGAGTAGCCGGAACTACAGGCATGCGCTACCATGCCCCGCTGATTTTTTGATTTATTGTAGAGATGAGGTCTCGCTGCCCAGGCGGGTCTCGAACCCGCGGGCTCAGGCAATCCACTCACCTCAGCCTCCCAAAGACGCGGGATTACAGGCTGAGCCACCGAGCCCGGCATTGCTTGGATTTTCTAATAGGCAAAACCCAATCATCAGCCCTCCTCCTGCCCCCTCTTGGGGCCCACTAGTGTCCCCATTTTTCTGAATCCTCCAGTCTTGTGAGAGCCTTGCTCTCTGGCCCACTCTGGAGAAACGCTTGTTCCTGGAAATCCACTCCTAGTCTCCACCAGCCTTCCAACAACGAGTGTTTATGGCCACAGCACTGCAGCTGGGAACCATAAGGCATGAATGAATGTGTGTCCATATTTTGGAGCCGGTTTTTTGTCAAGAATGTACTAAACACTTCATAAATTAAGTCCTTGGCTGTCAAGCTACCTCTGATATCAGATTAGTCATTGTTAGCCATTCCCTGCTAAAAACCCAGGGGATGGATACACCGGATGGTGCCAGGATTTTTTTCTTTTTAATAGAAAATGTGTGCAGAGGAATAAGCCACCGTCCTGTCCTGCACAATACAGATATGTGTGATAGACATTCCTCTGTTTTTTCCAGCTCTCTAGCCTTTCTGTCCTTTTCCCAACATATTCTGTGTGCAGAGTGGCTTTTGGTGGAGTGAGAGAGGCTGGCATAGACCCTGCCTGCCTGTCTGGGATTCCTTCAGAATTTGGGTGTGCCAGGCACTGTTATCCATGCTGTATATGTTTAGTGAGATTCAGTTCTTTCAACAGTCTTTTGAGGGAGGTACTATTATTACTCTCCCCATTCGATAGTTGAGGAAGCTCAGAGACTTGAGTAACTTATTAAAGACTGCATAACTAGTTCTTGGCAGAGCTGGGATTCATTCAACCTGCCGTTACCCCAATCCCCCACTGCAATGCCTATGTTCAGGTGTGACAGATCCATACGGTGCTACTCTGAGGGCACAATTGAGCAGAAAATGAGGGGGTGAGGGTGCTAACCTCAGTACCCAAATGTCTATTCATTCATTTATTGATATAATAAACATTCATGTACTCAGGATCTACTACCCTAGAGTGTCTTGAATAATATTTTTAGCAGCAGTTTCTTCTACTTTATTAATTAAAGTATATTTCAATATATAAAGTAATCATATATTCCAACATGCAAAGTAATTCAAAGCAGAGCTTCCTTTGTTGAACGGACGGTAGGGACACAACATGTCAACATACTGCATCTCTTGAGGAAACCTCTGAGGCACTTTCAACAAGGACACTTTGAGACATGTGAGCATCTTCAAATCTATATTTTTTTATGTACGTTTAGGAGGTGCTGGAATTACATAGGAAGAAGAGCAAAGAAGGGTGGCGATGGCATGAGTAGTTGTGCGTTCCTCCACTTTTTTTGTTAATACAGTATTTATTTATCTTCCCTCTGTCAAACTCTGAGCCAACAACTTTCCCCAGGCCACCTGGGGAGCTACAGAAAAAAGGCCATACAGGGTAGACAAGATCTGGGAGAAAGAACGATGGGACGTGGAGATGGCTCCTTCACATGGCAAAGAGGATGAGAAAGGCTACCATCAGGCAAAAGAATTCCATGGCCTCTGAGAGGGCAAAGCCCAGAATGGTGTAGGAGAAGAGCTGTTGCTTCAGAGAAGGGTTCCTGATATAATTGATGATGAGGCTCCCAAACACAGTCCCAATCCCAGCCCCAGAGCCAGCCAGCCCACCTGTGGCAGCCCCAGTCCCAAGGAACTTGGCTGCTGTGTTGATGTCCCTTGAAACAGCACTGGTTTGGAAGCTGTGGCTAGGGACAAGTGAGGTAAGGGGATGCGAGACTACCAGGCTACTGAGGCTCTCATCTGATGGTGTCTCTGGTTGTTTCTGCACCACTGCCATCAGTGGTCGGCTTAGCAGCTGGATGTACTCTAGACCAAGGAGGGAATAGAGGTGAACTTGGAGCAGCCGTACATCTTCAGGGGGTGAGGTGCTGTGGTAGGAGAACTGCTCCCAGTGCAGAGAAGACAGAAAGGCTCTTCCATTTTCTGGAATTATTTAGCTCTGATCACAAATGTGCATGATTCTTAATGCATAAGAGTTAGCTAAATGACAGTAAAGGTTAAAACAAAGTGTGCTACACCGGACCATGGAACATTTCTATATCTCATGTGATCCATGGGTGGAATGAGAATAGTTTAAAGAAAATAAATATTAGTCACTCAGGTACACCGTGTTCCTCTGCAGGGATTTACTAAAAAATGTGCAGCTATGGATATGCACAATGTATTGACAGCTGTTCTTAAAAATAATAACACTGAGTTCTCCACTATGCTTTTGCCAGCAAATGAAAGGAACATAACTTAAAGTAGCTTAGACAGAAAAGGAAATTTATAGACTTTCTCAAGCCGGAAGCAGAGATCCATCCGGTCTGAGCACAATGAAGACCAGAGGTGTTGTAGTCCTCTCTCTCTTTCTCTCTGTCTCTCTCTCCTCCTTCCCTTCTCCTTCCAGGCCCCTCTCTCTCCCTCCCTCCCTTCTCCTTTCCCTTCCTCCTTCCCTCTCTTCCTTTCTCACTTTCTCAATACATACTGGCCAATTTCTCTCCCCCTGCAGATGGACAACCTGCATATGCAAACTGGGCTAGGAGGTTCCCATCAACTTCAACTGCCCATATTCCTAATATCAAGATTTCAAAGATATTTGAAAGATAGTAAGATTAATTTCTTTCTTGCTAGCTCCAATAGAATCAGTTGTACCAATCTGCTGGCAGAGAGCTGTTTGTGCACATTCCTTCCCACCTTTAACGAAGCCTGAAATTGGCCATGGTGGGAGCCTTAACATGGAATCAGTCAATGCTGCAAGTCAGATGCTGCAAGTCACACATAACCAGATTGCTTAGTATCATTTTCTGTTTGCTCCAATACATCTTGGTTGCAAGAAGGGTTTTTTTGTTTTACATTAGTCTGCATGCAAGGGGGTTTTATTGGAAGAGAGTGGATCTCAGAAACTCCAATACCGTCAGCATCAGTGGCTGTGGGAACACTGTGTTGGGAGTTCATGGACATTCTTTGCCTTGGTTTGCAGCCGTTTGTATGACTGGTGCCAGTTCACTCAGTCTCTGTATTTCTTAGTTCAAAATCTCAAAAGAATGAGGCAAGACCTGGCAGGGGTTATGAGAAAGCTGGAGAATGTCACAGTATAAGCAGGACACCAGGTCTTGGTGAATATGTGTTAGTAGGGAGACAGGGATTGGCATATTTACTAATGTGACTTTTAAGACTCTATTCTGGACCCTGTTTACTTCTTCAGTCTTATCTCCTCCTTTCCACTTTGAATTCCAGTCTCCCACACTTTTCTGAACATGCTTTCTCATGGCTGCATCTTTGCATATACTCTTCTCTCTCAGATTGGCCGCTCCTTTGAATGTCCCTTCCTGAAGCCTCAGTCCTCAATTCATGTATCCTTTCCTCCTGGAGGCCTCCTGTATCATGCTCTATATAGCAACAGCTACAAAACTTTGGTGGCATATAGAAATAAATGGTAATTTCTGGAGGATCTACAAGGTTTGGCTATTCTGGACTGGGCATTGCCAGGTAGTTCTGCTGACCTCACTTATCTTTCATGGCTTAGCTGGGATTCTGCTCTAGGCTGGCTAGATAGGGGCAGCATCACTAGATAAACCCTATGCCACTCATTTCTCCTCCTCCTGGTGCAGTCTAGCCTGGGTATGTCTTTCCGATGTGATAACAGAAGTTAAAAGCAGACAAACCCAACCATATAAGACCTTCTCAAGATGATGCTTATATCAGATCTGCTCACTCTGCGGTGGCCAAAGCAAATCACATGGCCAAGCTCAGAAGTGGGGAATTGTGCCCTCTGCATGATAGAAGGGCACTGCAAAGTTACATGGCAAAGGGTGCGGATACAGGAGGAGTGAAAAATGGGATCACTGGTGTAATTGACCACATCTCCAGATATAAGTCAGGTAGGCTCCTACAGTACTGTTAGGATACTTTTCTAACTGACTTTATTATACTGATAATTAAAGCCAACATAATTTTACATTCCTAAACTAAGCAATACTGAGATCAAGCATATTTTCCTATTCCTAAATAATACTGACCAAACAAAAATAACCTAACAGCTCTAGGAAATGTCTCCTTCTGCATGATAATACTGAGAAACAACTACACAGTGTGGTTATGTACTTATCTGTAGTAACAGTTTGCTGACCCAGACTTAACTCAAGTCTTTCCCTTTGCTGTGGTCACCAATCCAAACTTCTGCCCAATCTGTTGTTTGACTTGCGAGAGACTCCTTAAAAATCACCAGTTCTAGGCTCTGAAACCTTTCTCTTATTTCACAATTTTGAAATACTACATGGACTTTGCCTCGGAGCTAATAAACTATCTTTGCTTAATCAATGAATTTTTGGTCTTTTAGGGAGATGACAATTGACAATTCATTATGATAAATGACTCTGAAATGATTCTGATAGCAACAGACTTTTTCCTTCACTATATTCTCTGTGCTTAAGCCACACCTATCACTTGGTGAATATTTGGTGGATATTTAGTAAATCTTTATTGAATGAATGAATAAATTTGTACTTTTCTGATGAAGGATAAAATGATAAAATATTCTGGCCAAATTGAGAACACTGAGCTCTCAGTCTTGGCAAAAGCCATACCAGGTTGATAGCAAGTAGAAGGAATGTGAGACCCCTTTGGCCTCACAAAAAAGTTTCCTCTCTATGCCGGGTGGAGAGGAAATCTCCCAAGTCATAGGGAGAATTAAGAGAAATGAAAGGATGGTGGGCAAAACTTGTTTTTTCTAGGGCAGAATCTAAGTGTTACTCATTGGACTGAGTTCAGAATTAATACTGTGTTAAGAATTTTAACTGACTATGGAAGGTCAATTGAAAAATCTCTAATAAAAACAAACTAAACTCCTATCTGAAGGAGACCTTCCTTTGACTGAGTTTAATAGTTGTTAGGTCAGAACAAATTGGGGGTCTGTGATCCAGTGCTGTGTGAAAGATGCAAAGAATCACACAGCAGTTAGATTGGAAAATACAGTTTATTTAGAAAGTAAATTAGAGAGAAGAGAGAGGAGATTCACCTCCCCAAAGGGCAAAGCCAGGAAGCATGGCAGCCATAGCTCAAAGAGTCACGTGAACATACCAGAATTTGACAAAGTAATGGCGAATGGTCACTTGGAGTCAAATCCTTTTAAACGTTCTCTTTGGTGGGGGAAGGTTGACAAGGTGATTGGGTGGTGATCTGCTTCACATCATCCTGGAGGGGATGGTAAGTGCAGTTACTGACATCAGGTGATGGACGGCAGGTGGATGGGTGGGTTAGTTACATGATTTCTGCCATGTTGATGTTGTCTGTATCATGAAGGTCATGAAGAGCTGACTAAGTTCATTTGTTTATGAAGTAAGCTGGAGAGAGGGTTGTAAAATAATTATCAATAGCTACTTCTGAGAAACTAGTTTAGTCCTTGGCTAGTAATTAGAGGGTAAATTAAAGTGAACTCCTAGAAACACATGACAACTAGGCAGTGTTGAAATGGCTGCTCATCGGGTATACTGACTCCATGTTATGCCCTTTCAATAGTGTTTAAAATTTTTTTTTTTCAGACGAAGAAACCATCAAGAGAGTGGGGAGACAGTCCACCGACTGGGAAAAAATATTTGCCAACTGTATGTCTGACAAAGGCTTAACATCTAGGATCTACAAGGAACTCAAATTTGCCAAAAAGAAAAAAACTAACAGCCCCATTACAAAGTGGGCAGAAGATATGAATAGACAGTTCTCTAAAGAAGACATACATGTAGCCAACAGATACACGAAAAAATGCTTAGCTTCACTAGTCATCAAATAAATGCAAATTAAACTACTCTGAGATACCACCTAACTCTAGTCAGTCAAGATGACTGTCATCAATAACTCAAAAAACAAAAGATGGTGGAGAGGATGTGACGAAAAGGGAACATTTCTACACTGTTGATGGGAATGCAAATTAGTACAGCCTCTCTGGAGAATTGTGGCGTTTCCTAAAAGATCTAAAAATCGACCTTCCATATGGCCCCGCAATCCCCCTACTGGGAATATACCCAGAATAACTCAAATCACTCTATAAAAAAGATACCCGCATACGTATCTTTATCTCAGCATTGTTCACAGTAGCAAGAACATGGAACCAACCTTGCTGCCCATCAAGAGAAGACTGGATTTAAAAAAATGTGGCACAAATACACAATGGAATATTACACAGCCATAAAGAAGAATAAAGTCATGAACTTTATTGCAGACTGGATGGACTTAGAGTCTATAATACTGAGTGATCTATTACAGAAACAAAGAACTGAGTATCACATGTTCTCACTCATAAGTGGGCCTTGAACAATTATCATAATACTATAAGAAAAGGATTGGCAGTAGCAAGAAACTGCCGGGAGGGAATCGGGGAAGTAAGATTGGCAGTAGTGGGAATCTGCCTGGGGAAGGGGGGCACACCTCATCAACAAGTGTACCTGCATAATGAACATATCTATACCTAACCCTGAATTGTACCCCATATCTTTTAAATAAAATAAAATAGAAATTTTTTTCTCTCCCTGAGGGGCAGTTTATAAGCCTGCTTGCCCTCTGGTCAGAACCTTTACAACTATTTTGTTTACTAGGGATAAAGTTGATCTAACTTTCCATCCTACATTTGACTATTTCTTTTTCTTTTTTTGAGTTGGAGTTTCACTTTTTTGCCCAGACTGGAGAGTAGTGGTATGATCACTGCTCACTGCAGCCTTGACCTCCTGGGCTCAGGCAATCATTCTGCCTCGGCATCCTGAGTAGCTGGGACTACAGGAGTGCAACACTATGCCTGGCTAATTATTTTGATTTTTGTTGTTGTTGTTGTTGAGATGAGGCCTTGCTATGTTGCTCAGGCTGGCCTTGAGCAATCCTTCTGCCTTAGCATCCCAAAATGCTAGGATTGCAAGCGTAAGCTACTGCACCTGGCCAACTAATTCATTTTGAATGACTTTGGTGGCTCACTATTGTCTAAAGGTTCAGATTTAATGGACCTGGAAGGAAGCCCAGGAAGCTGAGTCACAAATAGGCCTTAGTGAGATAATTCTGATGCAGGCAGCCTATAGGCCACACTTTGAGAAACACTAGACCACAGGATAAAGATTACACTCATAAGCATGACTTATAAAGTTCTTTATGATCTGTCTTTTGCTTCTCTTTTCTAGCTTCCATGCCTTCTCTGACTTTCCAATAAATACTTTTTAGAAACTCCATGCTTTCTGTAATGAAGGAAAACTTTCTGTGCCCCCCAACGTACAATTCCTGAAGACTTGTGAATTAAATTAACAAAAATATTAAGGAGAAAAGGGACACAGGTTTTATTAATATTTACGTGTATGTGAAGTCACCAAAAAGAAGTGGAACTCAAAATATCAGGCAGACTTGGAGGCTCACATACCCCTTTAAGAGCTATGTCAGAGGATTTGGGTATTAAAGAGGGTTTGGGCTTCAAAAGATGATAAATTGTGGGGGAATGGCTAGGAAATATATAGGGGAAGTAATGAAAGATAAGGGATATTTTAATAAGGACTGTTTATACAAACTCATCTTGGTATCAGCTCCTAGTCTTCGATGATAAGAGTCGCTCTTCTCTCCCTGGTATAGGAGTGTCACCTTCCTCAAGGGGATATTTATGCCTTACTTTTAGGAATATAAGGGGAGGATGAAGAACTCTTCCTGCATCTGTTGATTCTTAATTGCCTTCAGGTTGAAATAATTCTTATGCCAAAGTGGCATATTAGGGGGTAGTATATTGTAATCCACCACAATTTTAATCAGGAGGATGGATTAAAATATCAAGTATGATATACCCATAAACAAAATAATTACAAATTTTGGTAAATCTTACAAATAAACAATTGCAATACAGTGTATATATGGAGAACAAAACAAGAATATACTTTGGACACAGTGGTCTGGGAAGGCCTCTCCAAGAAGGTGACATTTAAACTGAAAGCTGAAATATGAGAAGGAATATGCCATGAGCAATGAGAGAAGAGACCTGCATGCAAAGATATCAACATGGGAAAAGGCCTTGAAGTATGAAAGACTGATATACCAATGGAAATGGTCAGACTGTATTCAAAAATAGAACTCTGATATACAGTCTACAATAACCTGCCCAGGAAACCAGTTCATTATCTATTGTAACCAGCCTGGAAAGACAACCTGCTGTCTATAAGTCAGTCTTGTAGAAAGTCACACCACTCACTATCCCTAACAAAGAATCAAGGAAGTCAAACAATATTCCTATAGCAATCAGTCTAAAATGGCCAAGACTCGGTTAATAACTGAAAGCTTCCTTAAGTTTTGTCCCTATTTCCAAGTTAGAACCAACCAGATAACACCAAATATACTCCCCCAACCAATCACATAGAAAACTCTAATGAACCTGTCTACAACTTTCCTATGCCAACAACTTCTAATCAAGGCATATCTGAAGAGTTTCCTTTTCTTCTTCCCCTCCGACTCAATATATCCTGCCTCTTTAGGCTGAACCAATGTACACCTTCCATGTATTGACTTATGTTTTTGCTTGCAACTCCTGTTTCCCTAAAATATATAAAGCCAAACTATAACCCCATCACCTCAGGACCACCTCCTCAGACCCTTTTGAGACTGTACCCCAGGCCACAGTCACTTATATTGGTTTAGAATAAACCTCTAAATATTTTACAGAGTTTAGAATTTTGTCAACAAAAAATAATATGGGACAAAGAAGCCAAGAGGAGGCAAGAGTGATTACCTATCATGAATGTTTCTGAGAGGGTACGATGAGAACAGAGGGTAAGACCTGCCCATTGTATTTGCTAAAATAGAGGTCATTGACAACTTTGTCAAGAGAGGTTTTTGGAATGATGGAGATAGAAGCAGATAGGGAGGGCACAAGAATAGGAGTGAGACAGTGGAGAAAGTGTGGCTGACCCTTTTGAGTGGTCAGTCGAGAAGAAAAGTGGAAAAATGTTGGAGAATGGAAATTCAGAATATGCCTCCCCAAAATAGAAAGGATTGATGAGCTGAAGACAATTAAAAAGAAACAGACGCAAGAAAACTCTCTGCTTTCAATCTATTTGTCTAAAAGCAGAACATAGATTTACAA
This sequence comes from Carlito syrichta, assembly GCF_000164805.1. NCBI lineage: Eukaryota > Metazoa > Chordata > Mammalia > Primates > Tarsiidae > Carlito > Carlito syrichta. Next base: position 27,892 of record NW_007259178.1, on the reverse strand, counting down.
AGACAAAAGTTATCCTTCCCCACTTTCTACCGGGGAGAACAAAGCTTAACCACTAAGGACAGCTTTAGTCCCTTATCAACCTGGAGATGATACCAGAGAAATTTGCATTAATACGTTTCACTAACTAGGTTTTACCTGCGATTTATTTTGCCTTTTTGCTGCCTATGGAGATTTAAATTTCTTTTTCTTTGTCTTATCACTTCTCTAAAAATTTACTGTTCTTTGTTGAAGCTGCTATATAGGCTGGAATTGAAAGTCATCTCTTTGAGAAATACTTATTCTCTGGGTGTCTTATATTTTGTATACATATAACATGTTAATAAATTTCTGTTTGTTTTTCTCTCATTAATCTGTCTTTTATAACAGGAGTCCATTCCAACTAAGAACCTGTGGAAGTTATTATTTTTCCCTAGTAACAGGTGAGACCATCTTGTTTAAAAAGGTGAGCTGCACTAAATACAATACGGATGGAAATGACCCAAACATTCTTGGTGTGTTTGCATTTTAAAAATGTCTAATTTATTTATATAACTGCAAAGGCAAAACATAATATGTTTTGCTTTGCTTTTAGAGGTAATGAAATTTAAAAATCCAAGAAAGATTCAATGATTTCCACAAGGTCACCCTGTGGGAGAGGCAGTGCCTGGATCATGGAATTACCCATGTGGCCTTAGGGAATGAACTTCCCCTCCTTCAACCTATACTACCCCTTTCCTAATATTGATTAAAACCCAACAAGTCTTTACTAAGTGGCCATATTCCATGAATTTTGCAAAATTAGAGCTGGGTATCATCAGAAAATATTAAATCCCACTATAAGGCTACACTTGAGAGCGAATAACAAAAGCTAATAATTGATGAAATTGGCAAAGGAGGAAAAGGATCTCCAATTCACCAACCAAGTTCACCAACAGTTAAAGTGGTAACTCTTTCTCCTCTTTCTCACCCTTCCCTCTCTAAACAGGAGTTTTTGAATGGAAGCAGAGAATCCTGTTTGACTTCTTAAACGCTAACTTTTTCACACTTTCTTTTGGCTTCATTTGTAGACTTCACACCTTCTTTGCTCCCTTCCTTTGGTGTGCTTTTTGTTATTGCAAATGAGAGGCAGTTGAGGGGATACAGAGTTTGAGATGGTGGGTGGTGGTGGTTTCATTTACAGGGAGGGCTAGACGGGGCAGAGTGGTTCATGCCTGTAATCCTAGCACTTTGGGAGGGTGAGGTGGGAGGATTGCTTGAGTTCAGGAGTTTGAGGCCAGCCTGGACTACATAGCAAGACAGTGTCTCTACCAAAAAATGAGAAAATAGCCATGTGTGGTGACCTACTCCTGGAGGCTGAGGTGGGATTGCCTGAGCCCGGGAGGTCAAGGCTGTGGTGAGCCCTGATTGTGCCACTGCCCTCCAACCTGGGCAACAAAGTGAGACCCCGCAACTCAAAAACTAAAAATAAAGGTGACACTTTAAAAATAAAGGGATCCTTCAACACCAACAGGTTCCTGCAGTACCAACCAAGGACAGCAAGGATAGTGGGTGAATTAGGGAGCTCCCATTGAAGCCCTTGGGAATGGGTTTTCCATGCCCTTACTTTTCCCCAGAAAGTTGCCCCCTCACCTCAGTCCCATACGGCATAACTGAGGAGCCTCTTGCTTCAAACTCCACTAAGAAGTATCAGAAAGGTGTTTCTGTCTACCACCCATGTTGTTACCTTTTCTTTTTCTAGAAGATTCTGTGCTGTCTGACAGTAAATTGTCAGGATGTCTAAGTTAGCTATAGCTGTCTTAGCCTGGTTCTTTCTACCACCCATGTCTACTGTTTTTGTCTCATTAGACTTCTTTTGGGAAGTCTGTGGCTTTGAGTCTATGAAGTCTACAGCACTGAGCTCTAACTGGCTCTACTGCACACCGAGTCTGTAATCTTTGTACTACTTAGCCTCTCTGAACCTGTTTCCTCAAAGGTGGAGGTACTGCAATGCTTCCACTACAAATTTCTTTAAAAAATACAGAGTGCCTATTTTGTCAGGTGCTTTGCAAACATTAAATGGAATCTTCATAACAATTCTAAAGGTAGAATTCTAACATTGTCCAGAAGGAAAAATATTCCATTTTTTTCAGGGAAGGCGATGCTTTTCCTAAAAAGTTCAGAATTTGGACCCAAATCCAACTGAGTTATTTTATTGATTTTCATGAGAGCAAGTGTAAGATGATTCATACAGACAAAATAAACCTGAACTAAACTTTTAAAATCACAGGTGTTGATTGCATCCAATTGGAGCATCTTTTCTGCTGCGACATGTGTAACAGTCTACCATCAAATGTGCCACGAACTTCCAAATCCAGACCTTGGTTTGTCAGCTGTAACCTCTCCTTTATTTCCTGCTGGAAAAAAAACACATCAGAATGCAGTAAAGAAAAGCAATTTTTATGATGGGGGACCCCCAAAAATTCAGAATTATGTTTTAGAGGGCAGGTCCCTTGTAGTACAGGCTTCCCCTGCTAGGTAAATGTTCTAGGAACCTGTCAGCATCAGAGTACCAGCTAGCATTGTTGTGAGAGACTGTGTGCGTAAAAGCTTCGGTGAAATTTTTTTTTTGGGGGGAGTGTCTTTCAATGTCTTTGATCATTTCATGACGTGTGATTTAGGTATATACCTGCCCATGCCGCACTGAGTGTTCAGCAACTTTTGACCAATAACAGCATGACCCCTGTGCCCCACCCTCCCTTTTTATCCAGAGTGACTTTTTGTTTGTTTGTTTCTCCAGATGAAAAAAGTCCTCGAAGGGAAATGTTTTGCCAGTGTGGAAGAGGAGAAACCAAAAAAAAAAAAAAAAAAAGGCAGAAGTATTAAAGGCATCAAAATTGACTAGTTCAAAACTGTCTTGAACAGTTGGGGGGAAAAAAGCATCTCGATAGGTAGATAGTATTAAACAGAGAGTACTTTGAAGGTAACTGAAGTTTAAACATGTAAGAATAAATACACAATTTTTAATAAATAAAGTCCATAGTTTTTTTTTTTGTCCCCCCTTGTATACTGGGAAACTTGAAATTTGTTCTAATTTTCAATAAGAGTAAATTTGAAATTTAAGTACTTAAATTAGTTATTGTATAATAAGTTACAAGTATTGGATTGCCATTTGGCTAAAACATGCAATGTAGGTACTTTGGTGTTTTAGGCAATGTCTGCAGGAAATAGCATCTCTTATGAGAAGAGATCTTTCTCAGGCTCTGAGAAATCCAGGAATTAAGCTGAGCTGGCAGTTAAGAGGCTCAGATTGGACTCAGCTTGTATGCAGGTCCAGCACTGTGGGAGTTTGTAACATTCAGATCCTGACAAATCCCCTGACATTCTGTGTCCTGAAACTGCTCCCATTGTACCACAGATCTGGTGAAAAGATTTGCTCGTGTCCTGTTTCCTAAGAGAATAACATTTTAAAACCAATTGTTCAGGAATTCTTTCAAGACAGTCTTTAAAGTACTCATCGAATAAACTCTTGCTTTCTGCTTTACCAGTACACTTGTGTTAAAGGCATTCTCAATTAAGCAAGAAAGGAAACTTGATTTGAAGTCCAGGCTCTGGCTTCAACACTTCTTTGAAATTTAGATCTGCCAACTGTAAAGGACTGAATGGCCCCTAAAGTAGTTATCAGTTCTGACTTTCTATAATGCTAATTATTTTGATAACATTTGATACTATTCACTGTGTTCCCAGTATTGTTCTGTTTTGTTTTGTTTTTGAGTTGAAATTTCACTCTGTCACCCTGGCTGGAGTGCAATGGCACACTCACAGCCACCCCAGTGTTGCCCTGGCTGGTCTCGAACCTGCAGGCTCAGGCAATTCACTCACCTTGGCCTCCCAAAGTGTGGGATTGTAGGCTGAGCCCCCGAGTTCGCCGTTCTGTTGTTTTAAGTGCTATATGGTATTAGCTCCTTTACTTCTCTCAGCAATACTTTGATGAAGGTAATATGTTTACTTCCATTTTACAAGTGTATACTTGAAGGCAAAAAGTATCAGAAGCTTCTAAATTCACTTTATGAAATGGAAATCTCACCTTTGCAACATATCTCTGGAGACTTACTCTTCACTGTGACATTTGTTAAAGAAAAAATTTATTCAATGACACTTGTTTTATAAAGCACGGCAAGGAAGACCTTGTTTAGTCCTATTGCGATAGGCATAGGGACCACTGCAACAGTTTTGCAGTAGGGGAGAAAGATTGGGCTTAACTCCAAATATAGCTTGGGCAAGTGAGAATTTATAGCCAAGGAGCAGGGTGGGGGTCAGTGGGTAGAAAATTACAATGAGGAAAACATCAGGGGCAAGGGGTATTTCTGCTGAACCAACTAACAAGACTCTTACTAAAGATAGGTTGGACAACTAAACAGTACCTTGGGGCTGGTGAAGGCTGAAGAACCTGATCAGATAACAGAGTGATCAATATTGAGGGTGTGGGGTTCTGGCTAAAGTGGTTTATCAGGGATCTTTGCTAAAACTGGATTTTACAAAGAAGTGCACAGATGGGCTGAGCAGAAGATTCAGAAGCCTGAGAAAAGTTTGGCCAAGCAAAGAATCTTTGTCATACTGAACTGCCAATTTTATGGGGATATGATAGAGATGAGAAGTAAGCCAATGAGCGAATAATGATCATTTATCACTAAAAACATCAATAGCAAATATTTATTTTGCAAACATTTTCTTCTATTTGGGAAATGTTCATCTAGTTTACCGATTTGCATTCTGGACATTTTCTTAGAAGAGGTATTAATTTCTTAAGAAACAACAAAACTCTAAGGGGCTATTAAAATTTTCTTGTTGCATGAGGATGTAATGATAGATCACTTTGCTTAAAATATATGGTCTATTATGTTAGGCTTAGACAAAGTTTTTTTTTTCCTTCTTTGTTCTTTGTATTTTATATCGAGTGATCAGTTAATTGGTTGCTGTTATTAGTTTAATTCATAATCTCTGTGTGCTCGATTTTGTCTGTACCTGTAGCATCAGAAGTTATTTCTGGGGGGTCTCCAGAATATGCTCGTAAGGAAGGCTAGTCCCAGCCCTGGGAGGGGATATGAAGACCTGGGGAGATGTCCACTCTTTTCTTTCTTGTGTTCTACCCTGCATTTCCCTGGACACCTCAGCCATGGCCACTCAAGGGCTCGGGAAGGACCCAGGCTGCTGGTGTGAGGACAATCCTCCTCTTCCTCCCTGACACCCTCCCTTTATTAGACAGGTGACAGAGTAGTGCTCTCTCTGCCAGAGTGCAGGGAGCTTTCTGTCATAACAGACCTTGGAGCTTTTCGTCTCTCTCTTTGACAACCTGACATGAATTCAGAGGGCTGGGCTTGCTGTATGTACAGTTATTTTTCTCCTCTGATCAGGAAGTCCTTGTAATGGGTCACACTGCCTCCCTGACACTTTTTACTTCCACTGAGTTCTGCCTGGACCCTCAGGCTTTATGAAAATAGATTTCTGGCCAGCAACTTCCAAATTGTGTTAGGCATGCTTGGACATGCCTAAACTTGAAGTAGAAACAGCTTAGGTCCAGCCCTTAGGATAACAGAGCAGCCCACATAAAGCTTATTTCCTAAAAAAAAAAAGATTGATTTTTTTTTTAAATTCAATTTTGCCTTTTAAGGGAATTCACAAGTTCAGCCTCTGTTGCCTTTCCCTTATGCAAACTTTTTGAAAAATTAAAAAAACCTATTTGTCTAAAGGGACTTTTGACTACATTTAACACTTTTAACAAGTAATTTTGGTTTCTTGAGAAAAAAAGATGTTTGGTTTTTGGGGTTTTAAAATTATTTTTATTTTTGCCTGGGGATACATATCAGCTGCCTGAGCTCTGCATGTGAGGTGGGGGATGCTGGTGCCAACAAATCTGCCAAACAAGGCTTTCCATGAACCTTTCCATTCCTGGCATCCCATTTTACGACTTCCCTTCCCCTCTGCGGGATACATTGTACAGACGCCTCTCCCTCTAACTCCCTCCTGTGCTCCAAGCTTCTCCCTTCAGCTGCCTGTTACTCTGCCTGTCCCACCTGTCAACACTCAGGCATCCCGTCTGTGTCTTCTGGAGGTTTGTTGAAGCTGGCAATTTTCCCCCTTCCTGTTCTTTTAATTGCGTGAGGTTAATGTTTTCCTAACTTCTCATTTTTATTTCAGAGAACATTCAGGAAGGCACCATGGGTCTTGAGCTGGAAGCCTGCCTTTTAGGTGTTGAAGAAAGGAGAGGTGTGGGGAAGATGTATTCTATATAAGGATGTGCTCACAGACTTTGACTTGACGGGGGTGGTGAGTGGGCTTGACAAGGATGTCTGTGGCATTCAGAGGCTTCAGATCAGGCTCATATCAAGGCTGTGTGAAGTTAACAATTGTGATGAAGACCCATCATGTGAGAACAAGGAAGAGCTAATTATTCAGAGCCTGCTGCATTGTGGGAGTCTGACACCAGCACTTGGGTTTGGCAGTCTCAAAGGCAAGCAGAAGAGTAGGAAACCATTATGGTGGAAAAAAAGGGAAGGCTTCAGGTGTGTCCTGATGAGAGGTAGTTGGTACAGAGAAGCTGTCGGTGAGCCAACTGGAAACAGGGCATCTATATGATTGGGTAGGAACTCATGTTTGTCTTTGAAGGATACCACTGCATGCCACCCCCAAATATGCCTCTGGCGTATAAACTATTTCAAGCTAAAGGCCATTGAGAACCAGTAGATCCAGAAAAAGCTCTGAAAATAATGAGTTTTCCTTTTGTAACGGAAATTTACATCTGGAAAAGATGTCTCCCTCTCCTGGACCAGAAAATGGACTCTTATAAATGGAGAAGGCATAGACTAAAATTTGCTAAAACAAAAAATCCTACAAAATGACCTTTGTTTACTATACCTTTCTGGTTACCTTCCCATAACCTGTGATGGGATTCAGAACATATGACCCTAAAATATTGCCCTTTGACATATTGAAGATTTTAAGCTGAAGGGATTTGAGAAAAGCTGTGTGCAGGAAGGACTCTCTGGCCTTCCCCTGAAGCAGATCATAACCCTCTTGCACTTCCCTGTACTCAGGGAAAACAAGCATCCTTCTAGGAATCTGAATAAACAGGTGTTGCTAAACTTTCCCCAGTTAATTCAGTTTTACTCCTTTTTCTTTGCCCCATCATGTTTCTCTATGACTCTCCATTCTTCATCAAAGCTACAAAAAAACCATTCAGTTAAGCTATTTTTACTGGTCTTCATTTCCTTATGAAGGCCCTTGTGCCACATAAAACAAATCTGTGTGCCTTTCTTTTGTTAATCTGTCTTTTTCACAGGGACCCCCGCCAATGAACCCAAGATGGGTAGAAGAAAAGGGTATTTTTCCTCCCTTACACTTATCTCCCCCACCCAGAAGCCCTAAATCTCTTTTCATTTGTTTAGCCTAAGATGATATATAAGATCAAATTTTACCCACCCCTTTGGGTTACTCATTGCTGGGGGCTCCCATGTAATACACATGCCAGTGAACTTTTGTTTATTTTTCTGTTGCTAATTTATCTTTTGCTGCCTTAATTTACAGGGCCTCAGCTGGAAAAACTAAAATGGGTAGAGATGATTATTTTTCTCCCCTACAGCTTTCTCTGGTTGGTTCTAAGTGGGAAGTAGGTACAAAATTTAGGGAAACTGTAAGTTACCAATCAAATCCTGGTCATTTGGGGCCAATTGTTATAAAGAGTTATCTCTTGGTTTCCCAGATTGTTGGGAGAGATAGCAATCTGACTTCTTACAACTCTGACTATGGTTGCCTGGCTTCCTGGGCTGCTTATTGTAGATAAGGGGTTGGCTTCCTGGGACAGTTGTGGGTCAGAGGTCTATATACAGTAAGTCCTCCAAATACAAATCTTCAAGTTGCAAACTTTCAAAGATGCAAATGTGTGTTTGCCTCCTCAATCACATAAATTAGTTCATGTGTCTGGCGTGCATTTTCATGTACTGTACTGTCATATAAAATATGAAAATTTTTTTCTTTATTTTTTTGTGTTTGTTTTTTATGTATTATTTATGTGAAAAAGTATTATAAGCCTATTACTATGTAGTACTGTATAGCTGATTGTGTTACTTGGGTATCTAGGCTAGCTTTGTCATGCTTACAAACAAACTGAACTTATGAAAGTACTCTCAGAATGGAACTTGTTTATACGTAGAGGACTTATTGTATACAAGCTGGTCATTGTTCAATTATCCATTCAGTTTCTCATGACTATGCTAATTTGGAAATTTTATTCATCTTGTGTCTTCAAGAGTAATAGATACCTTTTATTTTGGTAATATGAGGCATTTGATACATATTGGCAGAGGTCCCTGTGAAAAAGATGGATTAACAAAAGAAAGGCACATAGATTTGTTTTATGTGGCACAAGAGCCTTCATAAGGAAATGAAGACCAGAAAAAATATCTTAATCTTAGTGGTTTTGTTGTAGCTTTGATGAAGAATGGACAGCCATAGAGAAACATGGTAGGGCAAAGAAAAAGGAATAAAACTGAATTAACTGGGGGAAGTTTAGTAAGACCTGTTTATTCAGATTCCTAGAAGGATGCCTTTAATCATCATCTCAGCTCCTCAGTGGTAATACCTATCTTATTTTTCAGATAAGAAAACTGAGGCAAAACCATGAATAATTTGTCAAAGATCTAAATGCTTTAAGGGTGGCAGAGCTAAGACGTGAACTTGTCTGATTCTTCTGAAGACTACCTTTTTCTCCACCAATATATCAGAACTTCTCAAGGAAACATGAGTTGTGGCAGTAAACAGGCTGTCCAGCTACCTGGCAGATCCAGGGGTCATGAGTCCTCTTCAATGTGGCTCTGTTGTCTGTGAGTTCCAGGAGGCCTCCTAACTAACCCACAGTTTGTTTCAGTTCTCCCTTTAGCCACTTTTTTTAAATTGAGGCAAATTACGCATTAAGTAAAATATACCATTTAAATGTGTTAATTCAATAACGTTGAGTATATTCATATATTGTGCAACTATCACCAAAATTGTATCAATTCAGATGGAAATCAGTATCCTTTAGCAGTCGCTTTCTGTTTTCCCCTCTTTTCCCCACGTATCCAGAGTTCATAGCTAAGACTTCATAACAAACAACAGATTGGCAAGAGAAATGCATACCAATGCATAATATAAGTTTTATGTGACACCATAGCCTTCATATGAAAATTAAAATCCAAGGAAACAGGTTATGAAGAATCAATGGTCATAGAGAAATGTGATCTGAGACTGCCTGCAGGGAGGAATAGCATAAATATATCAGGTACAAAGGTTAGGACAATATTGACATGGTAAAGATGCTTCTTAAGGGACATTGGATTAAAAGATGTGGATGCAGTTGGTTTGGGATCAAATTGGTGCTGCTCTGTGAATATGCAAAAGCAGACTCTGACCTTCCAAAAAGAAGCAGTTGGATCAGACAGTGGGAAGTACAGATGAGATCTTTGGGATGAGAACGGGCAGATCATTCTCCTCTTGGACTTTGTTTCCATTATTTCCAAAAAATGTAGCACACAAACCAATGATAGAAGAGAATATCTCAGTGTGAATTGCTAGGGATTAATTTTAATGAGTATCAGAAAAAGCAATATAACTTGCACTTGAGATGTATGATTCCCTTGATGTTTTTAAGATCAGGTTAAAGTAGGCAAATTCTTGGCAATGTACTTTATGCAGAACGTATGTATCTTAGGCTTTGTATAAGGGGATGCTCATCAATACTTTAAACCTTCTGTAACTTAACTTTCTTCCACAATATTTTTGGAAGTATTGATAGAATTAATTACTATTGCTGTAGTTTTGTCACATCTGGCAAGCTTTCTTCAGTCCTCCCCTTTTGGGAATGATAGGCTCTGCTGGGGGTGAGAGTAGTTTAGGGAAGACCATTAAGCCCATTATCCCAAAGTGATTGCACAGAAATGGTCACTTGAGCAAAGGTGGACTATTCTCAATTGTGACACTGGTCCTGAAACATGCCTCAGTGAACCAAGGAAAGTTCAGGTCTGTGCTAGCATTGGCCTCCCATTTGAGCCTTCTGGAAACACAGAGAAGTGTAATACTTCCTTGAGTTACAGACTGCTTTTTTTAAAGATATTAAAAACTTTAAATTTCTGTCTTTTTTTTTTGAGTTGGAGTCTCACTCTGTCACCCAGACTGGAGTGCAGTGGCACGCTCCCGGCCACCGCAGCCTTGACCTGCTGGGCTCAGGCAATCCTTCCACTTCAGCCTTCCAAGCAGCCGGAACTACAGGTGTGCACTACCACGCCTGGCTAATTTTTGATTTATTATAGAGATAAGGTCTCGACAAGTTGCCCAGGTGGGTCTCGAACTCGTGGGCTCAGGCAATCCACTCACCTCAGTCTCCCAAAGCACTGGAATTACAGGCTGAGCCACCGAGCCTGGCTTAAATTTCATTTTCAATTGACATATAATACTTGTATATATTTATGAGTGATGTTTTGATATGTGTTTGCATTGTGGAATGATTAAATCAGACTAATTAACTTATCTGTCACCTCACATATTTATCAGTTTTTTATTTTTATTTATTTATTTTTTTGAATTGGAGTCTCACTCTGTCGCCCAGACTGGAGTGCAGTGGCCGCTCCCAGCCACCGCAGCCTCAACCTGCTGGGCTCAGGTGATCCTTCTGCCTCAGCCTTCCGAGTAGCCGGAATTACAGGCACGCGCTACCACACCTGGCTGATTTTTTGATTTATTGTAGAGATGAGGTTTCGCTGCCCAGGCGAGTCTCGAACCCGCAGGCTCAGGCAATCCACTCACCTCAGCCTCCCAAAGGTGCGGGATTACAGGCTGAGCCACGGAGCCCGGCTTATTTATTAGTTTTTAACTGTTGGAAACCATTATTCTCTTAGCAATTTAAATGTAGACAATGCATTAGTATTTATTCTAGTCACCATTCTGTGCAGTAGATTGCTAAAACTTATTCCTCTTGTCTAACTGGAAGATTTTACCCTTTGATCAGCATCTCCCCTTTTCCCATCCACATTCCTTTCTCAGCCTCTGATAACCACTATTCTACTTGCTAGTTCTAGGCAGCATTTTTAGCTCCCACATATAAGTGAGATTATGCAGTATTTATCTGTCTGTGCTAGACTTATTTCAGTCAGCACAATGTCCTCCAGGACCATCCATGTTGTTGTAAATGACAAGTTTTCTTCTTTTTTGAAAGGCTAAATAGGATTCCTTTTTGTATATATACCACATTTTCTTTATTCATTTATCTATTGATGGACATCTAGGTTGCTTTTATATCTTAGCTGTTGTGAATAATGCTGCAATAAACATGAATGTATGGATATCTTTTGAGAATATTGACTTGATTTGACTATATACCCAGTAGTAGGATTACTAGATCATATTGTGGTTCTAATTTTAGTTTTTAAAGAAAATCCATACTGTTTTCCACAATGGCTGGATGTTAAGGGATTTTTGTGTTTGTGTGTAAATTACTAAGATTTCTCATTTTGAGTATTATTTTAGCATTTTAAAAATTTATTTCCTAAACTTAGGAGCACTATTTTGTTCTTTATTTCATGTACTATCTTGGGATGTTTCTCAATTTTTGACCAAGTTATTCTACTTTTCAAATTGCAATATTGAAGGAGTTAAAAATATACCATCCCAAAATATACAACTCTGGCAATATCGACTATGCAAGTTAAAGGCACTTGAAAAACAGCAGATGCAAGAAGATCACTCAGACTTTTGGGCTGTTTCTTAAAAGTAGGAGATGAAATTCCCATGTGAAAGACACCCTCCTTATGCCAAAATAAATAGCATTTTTATCCTCAAGGATGTGAAGTTGAGACCAGAAGAATTCGGCACAGACGTTGTTGAAATAACCCTTATCTTTTAAGCCTCCCCACATAATGTGGTTGCTTCTTTACAGCTTACCATTCTTTGCTCAATTCAGCATCTGTGTATTTGACTAAATGCTTCTTTGGGTCTTCATTTCCTTTGGCGGGCTCCTGTGCCATGTAAAATTTCTGCTAAATACATGTGTATACAGGCATGCTCAGAGATATCGTGGGTTGAGTTCCAGACCACCAAAATAAGCAAATATTGCAATAAAGTGAGTCACACAAATTTTTTGGTTCCTTGGTGCATATAAAAGTTATGTGTACACTATATTGCAACCTATTAACTGTGCAAAAGCGTTATGTTTAAAAAATGAACATACCTTAATTTAAAAATACTTTATTGCTAGAAAATGCTAACAAAGTGAGCACCTGATGTTGGAAAGATGGCACTGATATACTTGCTTGACTCAGCATTGCCTTCAATTTGTAAAAAACAAAACAAAACAAAAAACCCCCACATTATCCATGAAGTGCAATAAAGCAGAGTGAGGTGTGCCTGTACTTTTCTCTAGTTAATCTATTTTGTGTCAAATAAAATCCAGCCAGGACTTTGAGAGAATGGAAGTGGAGTTTTGCCTCCTCTATAATATGAATATTGAGTTTCCTTTAAAAATACATTTTTAAGGTTATATGTTTTAAGAAAAATATTGAGAAATAATGATAGTATGGCTAGGCAGGAAAGAATGCAATACCTGGGGTGTCCTGGTAGCATGCAGATATAGCAAAATCCAGAAGGTGGCTCAAAGAACCATACCAGGCAGACACTGGCTTGTATCATTCACTTTGCCCTTTCATCTCCTTTTCTTCTTGGAAACTCTGTGTGTCCTTCAAGGTCAAGATCAAATCCCTCTCTATCTTAAACACCAGAGCAGGTGATCCTCTCTCTGAACACTGGCAATACTAATTGTTCTATTATCTCCCAATGGTTTTTACAGGGGCAACCTGCATGGTTAACTCTGTTTCTATGTGCTCAAGTTCTGTCTTCCCAAAAAGACCTAAAACTACTTGAGGGGGAGGATGTGGTCTCATATACTCCTATGAAAAAATGGCACTGATAGACTTTTGTCTAGTTGTAACAAAATGTCTTTCTTCACCCACCACTGTGTTTATGTCTGAATCCCCCTATAACAAAGGGCAGATTGACAAGAGAAAAGTATAACATATTTATTTAATTAAAGTTTTTTTTTTCTTTTTTCTTTTAGAGTCAAGGTCTCACTCTGTCGCCCAGGCTGGAGTGCACTGGTGTGACTATGATTACCACAGCCTTGACCTCTTGGGCTCAGGCAATCCTTCTGCTTCAGCTTCTTGAGTAGCTGGGACTACAGGTGTATACCACGACACCCAGTTAATTTTTTTTTGTATTTTGTAGAGATGGGATCTTGCTCTGTTGCCTACGCTGGTATTTAATCTAAGTTTTATGTGACATAGGAGGCTCCAAAAATGAAGATCCAAAGAAATAGGTAAACGTGTGTATTTTTTATGCTTAGTTTGATGGAGAAATAAATTGTGGAAAAGTATGATTGGACTTTAAAAAGTATGTAGTAAACTGAAGTCTATTTGTTCAGATTCTTCCCTGTGTCTTCAAGAGAGAGGCGTGCTCCTTTCCTCTGGGCACAAGACCTCTTACATGAGGGTCTTGTGACCTGCTTCAGGAGAGAAGGATGAGAAGATGAGAGTGACCTTCCTGCTTCTGCTATTTTCTGCAATGCTGTGTTTTAGGGTATCCTGAACCCCATCATGGACCCATTCTTCCTCAGCACACTGTCTCTGGTACTGCCTAATGACTGGAGCAAGTTTCTTACCTTCTCCAAGATTCAGTTTCTCCATCTGTAAGTGGGAATAATAATACTCTCACTTCACTGTTGCCAAGACTAAGTGAGATAATGTTATCACACAGTTATCCCAGGGCCTGTAAACTTGGCACACATGAAGCAACAAATAAATGGTGGCTGATATAATGAATATTTCCTTGCAGGGCCATATAAACTGACATGGCATCTGTTCTCCCAGATTGTTACATTTTAGTCTTAAGTAAAAGAGCTAGAGAAGGAAAAGTTTTTAAGGGGCCAGCTTGAGAAAGAGACAGTAAGTAACAGTTTGTTTCTCAGAGGGCAAAGCCTCCCCAGAGTATGGGGAGGAATTTGCCAGGCCAAACACACACACACACATACACACACACACACACACACACACACACACACACACACACACACACACACACACGGCACATTTAGCACAACCTAATTACATATTAAAACTTAGGGGGTGCCTGAGTTACTCAGAGCACTCTGAGTAGGCTATTGTAGACATACAACCAGTAACAAGCATCCTGTCATTGAGCAAAATGTGTCCTTTCTCTGGGTTAAAATTCCAAGACGCCAAGATTTAAAGTGATCTTACTTTATTGTTATTTTCTTTAACAGAAGACTTTAAGGTGTGAACTGAAAGGTGTTATTCCTCCCCTGAGCTTGACTGCTGGATTACCCAGAGGAGGCCAGTATCCTGCAATGAATGGGCACATTATGCCTTCCATTAAAAGTTGTGGCTCTTAATTAAAAACGTGATCGTGTGTCTTTATGGAGACATTGTTTAGGTTTTCTTTAGCTGTTAACACATAATAAATCATTTTAAAAGGACCTTTCCACCTATCGCTTAATGGTTAGTGCATTTTTAAAATGCGATTTGAAAATAAAACTGGGATTAAATTTAGTGTTTGACAAGGTGCTAAGGGGCTCACCACCTTGGTCGGGATAAGACAAGAGGGCTTTACTTGATCTGCTACTGTCTCACGACTTGGACCCGGGTTGTTTGATTCAAACGGCGGGGTGACTTTGGTGCCAAAAGTTTGACTTGCTGGTACCAGGAAAATTTGCAGACAGCCCACCCTAGCCCACCTTCCCTTTATTATCTTGTAATTACAAAGCAGGCAACTCTGCTGAGAAGAAAAGCCTGCTTCTTTTATGAACTCTCCAGTGAAGCTGTAAAGCAAGAGAGGCATGGGTCGCGTGCGGGCGCATGTGGATAGTCCATAAATGCCGGAGACCTGGTACAGGTTGCTTAAGGGTGAAGCGTGTGTCTTGAGACCTTTTAGCTTTCAGGCCTCTTGGGGGCTTTGAGCTTACAGAGACAGGAATCAGCATGAGTCTGACCGAGGGCCAGGGACATTTCCCGATATACTGGGCTGTTCTTAGGGCCTTTAGGTTGGAGGTGCAGTGGACACAAGACTGAAGGACAAGCCAGGATGAGTGGAGGTACCCTGGCTGTGCAGCACACCCTTTCGGAATGCCTGTGGACCACATCCCTCTGCAAAGGAGGGAAGCAATGCTTCCTAGGGGTATTATGAAATGACAAATGTGAAGGGGTTTTTGCAGACTCACAGTCACCAAGCAAATAGAAGAAATTGTTATGATGGTGATGCCCACCTGTTCCCACAATCATTTTCAAAAATAATTTCTCTGCAAAATGTCTAATTGGCTGTGAAGATGGTTTCAGCTCTCTGCATCAGTTCCCTAATGAGCTTTTCAGATAGAGAAAGGCATTGTGTTGCTTGCTGCTAGCCGAGGAGCTTTCTGTCCACGACGTGTTCCTTGATGCCCATCTCCAAGCTCGCGTTCCACCGTGTTGCAGTTTAGACAAACGGCCAGTAGAGGGCGGGCCGCCCCATCACTCAACAGCAGCTGGCTGCAGGTCGCTCCTGGGCGTCCCTCTCCCTGTCCTGGCTGTGACCCCCACACTTGTGTGCCACGGAGACCACACACACGGCGAGCAGTGGTTTTTCATCGTGTTTACTAAAAGGAAAAGGAATTTAAGAGGAATTCTCCAGAAATTACAAAATGCCAGACTTCTCATTCCTGGTTACAGTCCATTCCAAAGTTTATCCCTGATTCAACCTGTGGCTCATCCGGCCCAGATTCTCCCCTCCTGTGACTGTTTTTGCCTTTGTCCAGGCTACTGTCTGTCTGCCTGCCTGCCTGCCTGCCTCTCTTGTTCTTAGTTTCAATCCTCCTCCCTCCGGGTCCCCCACCCCAGAATTCTCTTTTTGTGTCTCAGGCAGGTTTTCCCATCTCCGTCACTTCAGAGGAGAGAGTGGTGTCAACCTTCACACACTTGGATGAAGAGAGTAACTTCTCATCCTGCCCATGAAGGATGCCACAAAGCGAGTGATTTCAGTATTTACTTCAGAATGTAGATGTCAACACATGACTTTTCACTTTGAGAAAGGATGAGAGTCGTTCCTTTAACACCTCCCAGCCGCAAGAAAACATTCTATCCTCTCCCAGGTAGCTCTGCTGCCTCTGGCTTTGGGTAAAGACTCTCCTAGCAGGACGTCTTCAAGGTCATCCTTGATTAGTGGTCCAGTGGGCTGAACTAGAAATCCAGGGAGGCAGCTGCTTCATCTTGGATCAATGTTTTGTCTCTCCTGTAGCTACAGTCCAGTGGTCTAGTCTTTCTCCTTGGAAACATAGGAAGTGAACTTAATCATTTTTGTGAATGACAGTCCTTAAATCATTTGGAGCCAGTGATGATGTCTTGGGCATTCTCTTTCCAGATTAAAAAAATTCCCATTTCCTTCAATGTTCCTGCGGTGGCCTAGTTTCACCACACTGCTTGCCCCTGGATGCTAATAATTACACTGACTTGGGTGCTTACTATGTGCCAACTGTAAGCACTTGGTAAGCATTAATTATGAATATAACATTGTTATAATCCTAGAATTATACCCTTTAATATTATCATTTGAGGCTCTCAGTACAGAAGTATAAAACAGATGCAATCTAGAATGAAAATAAAATCTCATTTCTTTACTCAGTATTCTTTTCTCATTCTTTTCTCATTCCTGGGGTGCAGAGGTACCTGCACAGATTTTGTGTCTTTCCAGATATTTTCTATGCATGTTCAAGTATACATTTGTATATACATAATTCCTTCCCCCATGAATGGGATTGCACAAATGGGTACAGTTATTCTTAATTTTTTCCCACATAATAATAAAATCGGGACATTGTTCCAGCCTTTCCCTCTCAGAAAGCAGAAGTTTGTCTCATTTAAAAACTATTTTTACCCGTCGGGCATGGTAGCTCAAACCTGTAATCCCAGCACTTTGGGAGGCAGAGGTGAGAGGATTGCCTGAGCCCAGGGTCTGAGACCAGCCTGGGCAACTTGGAGAGACTTCATCTCTACCATACATAAATAATAATAAAAAAATTTAGCCAGCCTTGGTGACCTGCGCCTGTAGTTCCAGCTACTTGGAAAGCTGAGGCAGAAGGATCTTCTGAACCCAGCAAGTTGAGGCTGCCATGAACATGCCACTGCACTCCAGCTTGGGCGACAGTGAGACTCTGACTCAAAAGTCAGACAAACAAAAAACCTATTTTTTACTATATATGCACCTAAATATTAATTTTGGATGCAGCTGGGCTCCGTGGCTCAGCCTGTAATCCCAGCACTTTGGGAGGCTAAGGCGAGTGGATTGCCTGAGCCCGCAGGTTCGAGACCTTCCTGGGCAACTTGGCAAGATCTTGTCTCTACAATAAATCAAAAATTATCTGGGCGTGGTAGTTCCAGCTACTTGGGAGGCTGAAGTGGAAGGATCGCTGGAGCCCAACAGGTTGAGATTGTAGTGACACTGCACTCCAGTCTGGGGGACAGAGTGAGATTTCTACTCAAAAAAAAAAATTTTTTTTTTGGATGCGTGCATAGGTATGGCATATGTACTATTGTTTTTTGCATAAATATTTGATGCAACCAAAAGAGTAAGTGTAGTGCATATATAATTTATAGAGCGTAGAATGAACGCCTGCAAGTCTACAACAGCTTCAGAAAAAAATGTGAGCCGCAATGCTGAAAGACTAAGTGTTCCTTCCCGTCCTCTCTCCACTTCCCCACCAGGGGTCCCCACTTCCTCTCAGTCCCTTAGTTTACTAGTTTTAGCAGGGATGTATTGGTCTCCTAGTAGTTCATTGTTTTGCCCATTTTTATTAACTTGAAAGTGGTATCATGTTGGTGAGATCTGTGATTTGTTTTTGTATTCCGTATCATGTTTCTAATATTCACCTGTTTAGCCCTATTTGATTTTCACTGCTGAATTTGTGCTGCTATACAACAACTTAGCTACCAATTTGGGGTTGTTTCCCATTTTTCTGCTATGGTAACCAATATTATAAAGATTGCATGTGTCTCCTGTTGTATTTTCTTTAAAAATATTGCATTGTATGGTTGGCTATAATTTTTAAAAAATTAACAGATAGACCAGGCATGGTGGCTCACACCTATAATTCTAGCACTTTGGGAGGCCGAGATGAGAGGATTGCCTGAGCCCACAGGTTAGAGACCAGCCTGGGCAATTTGGCAAGACCTCGCCACTACAATAAAAGAAAAAAATTAGTTGGGCATGGTGGCACATGCCTATAGTTCCGGCTACTTGGAAGGTTGAGGCAGAAGGATAGCCTGAGCCCAGCAGCTCAAGGTTGCAGTGGCTGTGAGCATGCCACTGCACTCCAGCCTGGGGGACAGAGTGAGACTCTGACTCAAAAAAAAAAAAAAAAAAAATTAACAGACATGTGTATGTGTGTATATGTATCTATATCTGTTCTTCTGGTGGTTAACTGTATACAGTTAAAGAGTGTTTCAATGTGAATTCTGGATAAATCTACTCAAATTGCTGACTATTGTCTTTCTGCTTGACAGATAAAAATTTTCATTACTTTTATCAGCATCAATCTTAACCCCCTAAGTATAGTACATTTTAATTGTTACTCGCCTTCTTCTTTAGTCTCATCTGCGGCTTCAAATATTATCCCTCAATTCCAATTTCTTTTTCTAGAAACCACAGAGGATACTTCCGTTTTGTAGCATCAGATATTTACTTCCCAATCAGGAGTGGTGGCTCTGCCTATAATCCCAGCATTTGGGGAGGTGGAGGCAAGAAGATTACCTGAGTCCAGGGGTTTGAGACCAACCTGGACAACCTGACAAGACCTCGTCTCTTTTAATAAATAAAAAAAATTAGCCTGGTGTGGTGGTGCACGCCTGTGGTTCCGGCTACTTGGAAAGCTGAGGTGGAAAGATCACCTGAGCTCAGCAGTTCAAGGCTGGGTGACAGAGTGAGACTCCTACTCAAAAAAAGAAAAGAAAAGAAAAGAAAGTGAAGAAATTTACATCTCTTATCCTTTTCTCTACTGGTTCTTCTCTCCTTCTACCTTCCAGATTTTTTCCCCAGAATTTTAAAATTCATATTACCAAAGTTTATAATATTTGCATTTTGTATGTAAGCAGGGTTGTCTTCCATGACTTAGCTAGAGTTGATTCTAAAAGTTGAAAATTAGTTCACAGCACTTATTATCTTGTAGGTATGCAGTTACTGTTCACTGCAGAATTAAGTATTGTGCTGTGATGACATTTCTGTGACTATGTGTAGAAGGTGATGATCCTCTTGCCACTCATAGGAGAATCTTTCTCTAGGTTCAAGTTCAAATGGGATCTGCTTTTTCTGTATTGCATCAATTGCCTTGATCACATTCTGAAGATTTCCCCGGTTCTCAACCCAGAGATTGATTCCATTGATTTCTCTTACTCCACCTCTTCCCCAGACTCACTCTCCATCTGAATTGGTTGTGATCCACACCTTTTGCTGTCATCCTTGGAATTCTCTTTACTCCCCTTTTGGATTGGATTCATTGTCTGTATATTTCATACCTTTTTCTATATTGGTTTATTCTCTTGTTTCGTAAGAAATTTTGTAAAAATAGGTTTATTTGAGCTAAACTTTCTGAGTCCTTTAGAATTCTGGCAAATAGTCGGGCTCGGTGGCTCAGCCTGTAATCCCGTGCCTTGGGAGGCTGAGGTGAGTGGATTGCCTGAGCCCGCGGGTTCGAGACCCGCCTGGGCAGCGAGACCTCATCTCTACAATAAATCAAAAAATCAGCCGGGCGTGGTAGCGCATTGCCTGTAATTCTGGCTACTTGGAAGGCTGAGGCGGAAGGATCGCCGGAGCCCAGCAGGTCGAGGCTGCGGTGGCTGGAAGTGGCCACTACACTCCAGTCTGGGCGACAGAGTGAGACTCCAATTCAAAAAACAAACAAACAGATAAATAAATAAAAAATTAGCCAGGTGTGGTAGCACGTGCCTGTAGTTCCAGTTACTTGGAAGGTTGAGGTGAATCACCGGAGTCCAGAAGGTTGACGCTGGGCTGGCTGTTGGAGCAGGAAGGAAACTGGTAGCAGTTAAAGGTATTTTCTTTTGAAAGTCAAGCGGCAAGCTCTAAAGACCCACCAGGCCGATTTTGTTTGAAAAAGGCCAAATGACCGGGCTTGGTGGCTCAGCCTGTAATTCCGCACTTTGGGAGGCTGAGGTGAGTGGATTGCCTGAGCCCGCGGGTTCGAGATCTGCCTCATCTCTACAATAAATCAAAAAATCAGCCGGGCGTGGTAGCACATGCATGTAATTCCAGTTACTTGGAAGGCTGAGGCGGAAGGATCGCCAGAGCCCAGCAGGTCGAGGCTGCGGTGGCCTGGAAGTGGCCACTACACTCCAGTCTGGGTGACAGAGTGAGACTCCAACTCAAAAAACAAACAAACAGATAAATAAATAAAAAATTAGCCAGGTGTGGTAGCACGTGCCTGTAGTTCCAGTTACTTGGAAGGTTGAGGTGAATCACCGGAGTCCAGAAGGTTGACGCTGGGCTGGCTGTTGGAGCAGGAAGGAAACTGGTAGCAGTTAAAGGTATTTTCTTTTGAAAGTCAAGCGGCAAGCTCTAAAGACCCACCAGGCCGATTTTGTTTGAAAAAGGCCAAATGACCGGGCTTGGTGGCTCAGCCTGTAATTCCGCACTTTGGGAGGCTGAGGTGAGTGGATTGCCTGAGCCCGCGGGTTCGAGATCTGCCTCATCTCTACAATAAATCAAAAAATCAGCCGGGCGTGGTAGCACATGCATGTAATTCCAGTTACTTGGAAGGCTGAGGCGGAAGGATCGCCAGAGCCCAGCAGGTCGAGGCTGCGGTGGCCTGGAAGTGGCCACTACACTCCAGTCTGGGTGACAGAGTGAGACTCCAACTCAAAAAACAAACAAACAGATAAATAAATAAAAAATTAGCCAGGTGTGGTAGCACGTGCCTGTAGTTCCAGTTACTTGGAAGGTTGAGGTGAATCACCGGAGTCCAGAAGGTTGACGCTGGGCTGGCTGTTGGAGCAGGAAGGAAACTGGTAGCAGTTAAAGGTATTTTCTTTTGAAAGTCAAGCGGCAAGCTCTAAAGACCCACCAGGCCGATTTTGTTTGAAAAAGGCCAAATGACCGGGCTTGGTGGCTCAGCCTGTAATTCCGCACTTTGGGAGGCTGAGGTGAGTGGATTGCCTGAGCCCGCGGGTTCGAGATCTGCCTCATCTCTACAATAAATCAAAAAATCAGCCGGGCGTGGTAGCGCATTGCCTGTAATTCTGGCTACTTGGAAGGCTGAGGCGGAAGGATCGCCGGAGCCCAGCAGGTTGAGGCTGCGGTGGCTGGAAGTGGCCACTACACTCCAGTCTGGGCGACAGAGTGAGACTCCAATTCAAAAAAAAAAAAAAAAAGAATTCTGGCAAATGATTATTTTATCCTTCCTTATATTTGACCGATGGCTAAATCAATTAGAATGCAAAGTAAATTGATGTTAATGAATTTGTTCGTAAAAATCCCTTATTTAACAAACATTTAATGAGTCTCTAATATGTATCATGCATTAGAAATAAAAAGGTGAATGAAACAAAATTCTGCCCTAAAGTTGTTCATAGTATAGTAGGAAAAAACAAATATACATACTTAATCCCAGCACAATGAGGCAACTTATCTCACAACAATATGTAATCAACTATTGAAATATGTGCTCCAGATCATGAGTACAATGGCCAATAATAAGAAAAAGATAAAATTACTGACTTTTTTTGGGGAGAAACAGCTATGTTCTCTACCAAAATAGATTTGACATATCTCATTGAATTCTCACAACAACCATATGGGGTAAGCTCTATTTTTCCCTACTTTTCTAGAGATGAGGAAACTGAGACCCAGAGAGATTGAGGATATTGCCCATTATCACAGAGAGAGTACATGGAAGAGGAAGAATGATCATGCAGATCTTTCTTTATGGCTGCTTAATATTCCATCATGCTCACAGCAGCTTGGATGGATTCAGAGTCTGTCATATTCAGTGATCTATCACAGGAACAACAAACAGAGTACCACATGTTCTCACTCACAAGCAGACCCTGAACATTTGCCATAATACTATAAGAAAGGGATTGGCAGTAGAGGAATACTGTCAGTGTGGGGATTGGGGAGAACACAACATCAATAAGGGTACCTGATCTCAAGCCAGGCAAATTGGGGAACCAAAGAGAGGCTCAAACTTGACCTGTATGATGTCCACTTGTATACCTAATCCTGAATTGTATATCACATCTTTTAACAAAAAAGATAAATTTTTAAAAAAATCATGCATATCTAGGTAGATCCAGAGTTCACCCTTTTAGCCACTCCATTATTTTACATTACAATAAATGTTAAGTAAGAGAAGAACTGTGTTCAGTGCCCTTTGGGATAGGTTTCTGGAGAAAGTGAGATAGAAACATAATCTTGAAGGATGTTCAACATTTGAGTAAATACAGATGATACAGGGAAGCAGATTTTTAGTTAAACATCCTTGCCGCAGATAAAACAGGTTTGTAAGTATTAGAGACCTTTTTTTTACATTTGCCATGCTTGCCAAGCTCAATGAAATTTCTTAATTTAATTTAATTTTAAAGACGGGGGTACAATTCAGGATTAGGTGTACAAGTGAACATCATATAGATGAAGTTGGGCCTTTCTTTGGTCTCCACTTTCAATGAAATTTCTTAATGGGGATTTTCCTTCTCTTCTACTCCAGGATTGTGTAATGATGCTGAAAGGTCAGCTGTCTAGACCATCAAGGAGGCCTCTCTCTTCTCCCCTTCACCTTGGTGAGGGCTCAGATGTCCATCTTCTATGTCCATTTGGCTTCTGAATTTGGCAACTCTGCTGATGTGCTTCCTTGAGGCTGTGAACCTTCCCGGGCAGCTTCCCTGGGTTCCTCACTAGCTATCACTCTGATCTTGCCACATCCAACCCCCAGAGGACTGAGTAGGTTCCCATGGCTAAAGTGACCAACCTGCTATAGTCTGGAGAACATCTTTCTCCCCTTCTCCTCTGGTAGCCTTTAAAGTCTCTCATTCTCTCTCCCTTGCTCTCTCTGTCTCTCTCTCTCTCTCTCACACACACACACACACACACCCCCTTCTCTTTCTGAACCCCAAACACACAATCTTTTCAGTGTGTTCAGGTTCCTAAAAAACATGTGGGCCCTGTCGACTTGTAGCAATTTCTGTTTTCAGCTCTGGAAAAGTCATGAAGGCAAGAAAATATGAATGGAGAACATACAGAAACAGGACTACTGGGAAAAGGCTAAACAGGCACAGCCACGTTGGGGAGGCATTTAGCCATATCTGGTGGTATTGAAGCTATGCATGTTCTAGGAGAACAGCTGGCAGTTGTACTGGAACACAGCAGCATTCATTATTTTCCATGTTGTATATAGCTGCGTTTGTGTTACCATGGAGATCTGAGTTGTGACAGAGATTACCTGGTGCAAAAAGCCTAAAATATTTACTGTTTTGTTGACCTCTGTTCTGGACAAACAACAGATGTGTTCTAGAAGACATGTTCCTCACAACATTGTTTGTAATAGAACAAAACTGGAAATGGCACAAATGTCTTTCAATAATGGAATGAATAAATAAATTATCAGGTACTCATGCTCTGGAATGTGACAGAAAGAAAATCGAGTGAACTAGGTGTTAATATAGCAACATAATTACAAATTCACCAAACAAAATGCTGAGAGAGAAAAAGAAGATATATGTTCTATATGATACATTTATTTAAATTTGAAGAAAATTAAAAGGTATTATATATATATATTGTTCACCCATATATTTATAGTATGTATCTTTTTGTGTGTGCATGTATGTGTGTGTAGGCATATATATTTTGGAGAAATAAGGGAAGAGAGGAAGGGATCGGAGGGAAAGATAAATGAGCTATATGATACATACATGTAAAGCTTAAAAAATACAAAAACAGATCTGCGGCAAGATGGCGACAGGGCAACCCGGCGTCTGAAGCCCTCTGCAAGGGAGATCAGCAGTGGGTCTCTGACTCTCGCCCGGGGGGCTGGGGAACCCAGCATCGCAGCCTGCTCTATAGACAGAGCTCGGCCGCTGGCATCGGAACGACTGGACAGTTTTGACTGCATTCCAAACGGTCCTGCCACTGCCACCACCGCCCCTCCCCCCAACGCCGCTTCCGCTGCCGGCGCCGGTGCCACCACTACCGCGGCCTCTGGGAGGGGTAGCATATTGCACCACGCGGCCCGAGGAAATCCACAACGAACTGCTTCAGGGAAGATCTGCTGGGATCGCTACCACCTATCCTGCATCCGAGACTGTCCTGCCCGCCCTACGTGGGGCTCCTGTTGCCTGCTCAGAGGCAGGCAGCCATCTTGTTCCTGTCCGGCCCCACCCCCTCTGGGGCGAGCAGATGAGACAGCACCACCTGCTGGCGATTCAAGGTAACAACACCGAAACGGGAGAAACAAGCTTGATAAAGACATAGACCAAACTGCTGAAGGAAGGTTAATCTGAACTGTCCTTCACAGCAGATCAGGGGCAATTGACTCTAACTGCAAACTAATTTACCAGCTTGAAAGAAAACTAGAAATCAGACCTGAAAGGACATTGGACTTAAACGAAAGGTCTCAGAGTGTGCTTCATTGATTCTATCGGTTTAATGACTTAATTCTATTCTACTGTATCGTTCCCTTTTTTCTTTTTTCCTTTTCCTTTTCTTCTCTTTTCTTCTCTCTGTAAACCATATCTTTCTATAGAGGAACAGCACACTAACAAGGTGGTTGGTTAGCTTGTATATTAGCATCACTATATGTTTTATTTTTGTTTGTATGAGAGTTGGTTCGACTGTAGCTGTGGTCTATTGTTTTTATCTGTTTCAGTATAGGCCTCTCTCTCTATTTGTTGGCACACTTGTTTGTTTCCCCCCTTACTCCTCTATCTCTCCACTCCCCTCTTCAACCCACTATCTGCTCCATTCTCTCCCCTCTGCTAACCACATTTTATTTCAGGGAGTAAACTATAAGCCCCACTGCATGGACAGATTCCAGGACAGTGG
>NW_007259178.1:0-752 GCF_000164805.1 Carlito syrichta | reverse complement strand
TTCAAGGTATTAAAAATCAAAAAAAGATACAGAAGGTCACTACATAAAGATAAAAAGCTCAATCCATCAGCAAGAAAATATCTATCCTAAACATATATGCACCCAGCATAGGTGCGCCAACTTTCATAAAAGCAACTTCTTGGAAAAATAAAAGAAAGATATTGACTCTACCACTATCATAACTGGGGACTTTAATACCCCACTCACAACCCTAGACAGATCATCAGGACAAAAAATCAGCAAGGAGATCCGGAACCTCAATGTGACTTTGGACCAAATGGACTTAATTGATACCTACAGAACACTCCATCCAAAGACCACAGAATACACATTCTACTCACCACCACATGGAACATATTCTAAGATGGACCACATACTCGGCCAGAAATCAAGCATAAGCAAATTTAAAAGGACTGAAATTCACCAAACACCTTCTCGGACCACAGTGGAATAAAAATAAACATTGACACCAACAAAGTCCCCCCAAAACCCACAAAGACATGGACACTAAACAGCATGATGCTAAACAATGCCTGGGTCAACGACGAAATCAAAACAGGGATCAAAAGATACCTGGGGGCCGGGCTCGGTGGCTCAGCCTGTAATCCCATGCCTTTGGGAGGCTGAGGTGAGTGGATTGCCTGAGCCCGTGGGTTCGAGAACCGCCTGGGCAGCAAGACCTCATCTCTACAATAAATCAAAAAATCAGCTGGGCGTGGTAGCACATGCCTGTAATTCCGGCTACTCGGAAG
>NW_007259177.1:2110-7682 GCF_000164805.1 Carlito syrichta | reverse complement strand
CCTCCCCTTCGCCCTCTATAGGGTGCATAACTCCCCCTATAAAATGGGCCTCACACCTTTTGAAATCATGTTTGGCATTCCGCCACCCATTGTTCCGAACCTGAAATCTGAAATACTCGCTGAATTCGATGACCAACAACTTCTTTTTTCTTTGCAGGCACTGCAAAAGGCACATGAACAGGTGTGGCCCATTCTAAAGGCTCTCTATGAGACCAGGCCACCCCTGGACCCACACCATTATAGACCAGGAGACTGGGTGTACATCCACCGCCACCAGCACCAGATGCTGCAACTATGCTGGAAAGGGCCCTACGTTGTTGTCTTGACCACGCCCTCCGCACTCAAAGTAGACTGCATCATCCCGTGGATCCACTACACCCACGTCCCTCTGGCTGAGCCATTTTCAGTACTGCAAGACTACGTGCCAAAATGGAAAAGCAAGCAGGACAAGGACAATCCCTTAAAGCTAAGATTGCGTAGTTCTCATGTATTTCCAGAAAACTAATAACATTTATTATTTTAACTTCAGCAAAAACTGGAGAAGCCTACAAGGACGTAGCACAACATTTATTCTTTTGCTTTTCACAGCTAGGTATGCCAAAGCAACTGAAAACTGACAATGGTCCTGCATATACATCTAAATCTTTCCAGCAATTTTGCTCCCAAATTAATATTTCTCATTCCACAGAAATTCCCTACAATCCACAAGGTCAAGCCATAGTTGAAAGAACTCACCAAACTTTAAAAAAAATCAATTAAGTTACAAGAGGGGGAGTTCAAGTATAGCTCTCCTCACCACATCCTGAATCACACTTTATTTGTTATTAATCATTTAATTTGGACTCTTCACGCTATTCAGCTATGGCTAGATGTTGAAATCCAGCAAACTATTAAAATTGTTTATCATGCTAATGTTTATAAGATATCTTGTACTGAATGCATTTTGCTAATTGTTTAACCAACGCCTTTTATGAGAGATTTGTCATTCTCAGGCAACTCCCCTATTTAATGATCCCCATATCTTTGCAATCCCGTTAATATGCT
The DNA here is from genome assembly GCF_000164805.1 of Carlito syrichta. Lineage (NCBI taxonomy): Eukaryota > Metazoa > Chordata > Mammalia > Primates > Tarsiidae > Carlito > Carlito syrichta. The sequence continues at coordinate 6,638 of NW_007259177.1, read as the reverse complement.
GAATATGGCTTACAGACATTATATAAGATTAATGCTGTATTAGAAAGACAGAAAGATTTTTATAGCTACTTTAATTTTAAGAATTACAGCATTAATAGCTGTTGCTACTTCAATAACAGTTTCAGCTGTAGCTCTATCTAAAAAAGTTCATACAGCTACCTTTGCTGATCAGTTATCTAAGAATGTTTCTATTGCATTAGCTACACAGGAGATTATAAATCAAAAGTCAAAAAGTAAAGTTAATACTTGAGCAAAACAGTTTTAGCAATACGACAAGAGCTTGTGACTTTAAAGATAAAATTGGCTTTCCGATGTCACTCTGAGTTTAAGTGGATTTGCTTCACTTCTTTGGAGGTGAATAATTCTGACCATATTGGGACAAGATAAAAAAAAATCATATCCTTGGAATTTGAAATCATTCGGACTTGAGTGTAGACCTTACTATATTACACCAAGAAATACAGGCCGGTTCTCAGAATTGGCCACTTCTCTATTTAATAATTTCTCATCATTCCTCAATCAAAAGTCATTGATGTCTATACTCATTAATGTGGGAATTTGCAGAGCAGTCATTCTTGTGTTGTTATGCCTGCTTCCAATTATTTTCAAGATGCTGAAGAAAAAAATTTTTTTTCTCAGCTCAACACTGAGTTCCATGGGTTCGTGCTAAAAAATAGAAAAGGGGGAGATGTGGGAGCCAGTCGTGGAGGCCCGCCTGAGCATTAGGGATCCAGGTGGGCTGTGGACCTTGAGACCACCAGGTTTGGTTCAGGAGTTAAAGGCTCATTTCCTCCTCCTTTCTTTGCTGTTAACTTTACCCACTGGCAGGGATTTTGATGATCTAAGCATGAAGTTCTGAGAATATGACAGGCATGGCTGACTCTAGGGATCCATTGTTCCCGTTTCTGACAGATTGCGGTTTCGGCTTTAAACTTAACACAGTTCAAACTCAGATCACATTTGGGAGCCTTATACATGATACAAACTTCTTGATAAGATTTAAAAATATATTTGTAGAATTGGTATATACATTTAGAGAGCTGTTTCCAGCTTTAGATGGTATAAATGATTATCTAGGGTTACCAGAAATGGCCCAGCATGAACTTTGGACTGGGCCACATTCCTAAGGGCCCAGAGTCCACTTTGGGCTAGACTGCATTCTTTTAAACTGGTTCTTTAGTTACAATTAGTGTAAGTTTTTTCTACTTATAGTAGAAACTGAATTTATTTTAATCATAGAAAGTATTGTAGAATAGGTCATGCTACGTGAGGGAATTATGTTAGTTCAAGCATGATCAAACATGATATTTTAAGGTTTAATAAGAATACAGTTAACTTTAAGTATTTCATTGTCTCTATTTTCTACTATTGTAGTTTTGAAGAACGAGAGCAACAACTCATTTGGTTTGAAGTATGGTTTTACTGCTCCCCCTGGTTTACTACATTAATTTCCACCATAGTCGGCCCTTTATTTGTTTTAATTCTTGTACTTATTTTTGGACCTTGCACCATCAGCAAGCTTATAGCCTTTGTTAAAAATCGAGTCAGCACCATTCAACTCATGGTACTCAAGCAGCAGTACCAACTACTTGGTACACACCTGTGTTGTCTCAGCTCTCCTATCCATTTTCAGAATGGCCTTAAAAAAAAAAAACCTATGTAGACCCATGATTGGGTCTTATCTTTAGGTTCTTCTGAGAGGGGGGAATGAGAGATCCAAGAGATTAAAAAAAAAAAAAACTCAAAAAAGAACTATTACTATATGAATTCTGCAACTGCTGCTAGCAGTGTGTGAATGTTAAGCAATAAGCCCCTTCCGGACATTCCTTTGCTTAAATTGTGGTAGCCTCTGTGGTGTCTCTCTCCTGGTAAGCTCGGTGTTGTTTCAAACCTCCTGCCTGCTTGCTAAACCTAGCTTATCTGGCATTCCATTCCACCCGTTTGGCAGTTACTTGTCCATCACAAGTAACTAAGCCTGAACCCATGCAAATCAAACTCGAATCAACCAATCAAAGTCTTTGTAACTGCATCATATAGTTTTTATCCAATCCTGTGTGCACAAGTTTGTAAAGCCACCCCACCCCTTCAGAATTATGTATAAAAGGTGCGTGTTAGCCTGGGTCAGGTCTCTCGTCCCTGAAGCTGCTGCATCGGCTTTATATGTGAGCCCAGACTCGAGCCTGAATAAAGACCCTCATGTGTTTGCATCGGAGCTGGCTTTTTGGTGGTCTCTCGGATTTTGAATTTTGGGTTTAACAGCTGTATTTCCTTGCTAAAGTACAACTAAAGATAATTTACCAAGTAATATTTCACCTTACATTGATAAATTAGAGGCTTTGGCTAAACATACATATAATGTACAGGACTGCTTTCACTTTTTCAGAATTGTTTTGGACAATAGCCTTTTTCATCATTGTTTACTTAATAATTTTTGCCTGTGCTCTCTCTCAGTGTTTTATTAAATCCAAACAGTATTTGTTTAAGTTCCCACCATTTCCTGTTCATGCCCTTGGAAATAGATAGGTAGTGACATCTCTACAGCCCATTTCATCAGGAAGCAGATACAGAAAAATGATTTTTGCCCCATTCCCACGAGCATAAGAATATTTTCAAGAGCAGGAGTGGGGAATGAAAGGTACCTATAGGAACCTAGAAGAAGCTTAGCTTATTCCTTAGTCTTTTTCCTCAGTGTAGCCATTAGAAAGCATTCAGACATTCTACTGCAGGACAAACAGCAGCCTATCCCATCCCTCTGGGCAAATCTGCTTCAGATGCAAGATCAGGACAGCCCAATCATTCATGGTTTAGCATAATAATCTCTAATAAACTTCTGATTCCTTGTCAAGGCCAGTCATAAGAGTTTGTGAGTTACAAATGTCTGTTTGTGAATTGCAAATGTCTAACAAGTCTCTTGCAGTAATCCTCCCTCGCCCAGGGTTAACCTAATCAGCCCTCTGTGAACTACATGACACAGATAAGCCCCACTATGGCAGCAATCAGGTGATTAACCCAGTCATCTGCCTGATCTTCATCACCTAACATCATCAGTACCTGCTGCTGCCTGCAATCACCCTAATGGTCTTTCCCCATCAAGGGGAATGGTTAAAAGGACTCAATGACAAGCAACCAGCGGTCATTGCCTTGCTAGACTCTAGTGTAGCCATGTGCTCTCTGAGCTATCTCCATGCTTTCTGGCTTTGGCCCCCTCCCCTACCTTGGGGAGGTGAATTTTCTCTCTTCCTTCTCTTTCTCTCTCTAATTTAATCTTCTCTCTTCCGTCTCTTTCTCTCTTTAATTTACTTTTAAATAAACTTTTCTTTCTTAGCCTTTTTGTATGATGCAATTCTTTGCAATTTACTCAGATCTCTGAGTTGCCAGCCTGACACCTCTGGCTTGCCAGCTCCAGTGGTGCTGTGCCTCCCTGCAACTCTCGGTCCTCACCCTGTCCAGTACCCTAACACTCATATTATGTATGATTCTCTGCATGCATGTATTATTCATCTGTTGAGGTTATAGAATCAGGAAGAACTCAAAGGCTTGTCACACTTTTCACTTACATGGTAAGGCAAATAAAGTTACTTCATCCAGATGCCTACAAAATACAAATTCCTTAGGTGCAGAGGTAAAAATCAAGTTTGATTATTCACACATGTACTACATTGTGTTTTACACATGTACTCATTTTTTTTCTTTTTAGTAGGAGTCTCACTGTCTCAGGCTGGAGTGCAGTGGCATGCTCACAGACACTGCAGCTTCAACCTGCTTGGCTTAGGAGATCCTTCTGCCTCAGTCTTCCAAGTAGCTGGAACTACAGGCACATGCCACCATGCCCAACTAATTTGGTTATTTATTGTAGATATGAGGTCTCACCAAATTGCCCAGACTAGTTTAGAACCCCTGGGCTCAGGCAATCCTCTTGCCTCCGCCTTCCAAAGTGCTGAGATTATAGGGGTGAGCCGCTGCCCCAGGTCTGCTCATTCATTAAACACACATTTGTTGAGTGCCTAATACATGCTGCACTGAGCACTGGAAATAGACCAATAAACAACACAGAGAAAAATGCCTGTCCTCAGGGAGTTAATAATATATTGAAGACCACATTCGAGATTTTAGAAAGGATTTTTAACATTTAATTTCATTGTACTTACACATAAAAGTTTTGTGTAATCTTCTTATCTCTTTATAAACCTTACTAAACTAGTCTGTAGGAACAATAAAAATAAATAAATTTGAAATAGCATGTAGGAGAATGACTTTCAAAGTTTAGAATAACATCCTATGATTACTCAAAGAACAGTTTTCCAGATGAGAAAACAAGAGGCCATCTCAGAATGGCAGAATCAAAGTCCAAACAGACTTTGCAAAGAGAATTTACTCACTTCCAAAAAAATGCCTTTTATAAAATTACATGTATAACCTTAGGTCATTGCTATGGTTTGAATGTGTCCTCCAAAGTTCATGTGCTGAAAATTTGAACCCCCTTACATGGCATTGTTGGGAGACAAGGCCTATGGGAAGTGTTTGGGTA
>NW_007259177.1:0-780 GCF_000164805.1 Carlito syrichta | reverse complement strand
GAGATACTTCCTTGTTCTCTAAGTCTCTGAATTTGGGAGGTTTATTGTCATTACAACTTGGTAACTCAACATTCAAGCTCTTTCATAGCCACCTCAAAGACCCTGAACCATATACCTCTGAACTGTTATTGGTTAAACTACCATATGTCAGGTTTTGTCATAACAGGTTAGTCTATACATACAATGTTTCTACCATCTCATCTTCAATGAGTAATACTTGATTAATTATATTAGTCATTACATATATAATTCTAGGGATAGTTGCAAGACTCTGCCCAACATTCATTTCCCCTTTCCTCCGTCCTAACAAAACCCTAATTTAGTTTCAGTATCCACTCTTTCTTCACAAGTCATGTGCTTAGGGAATACAGACTCTATTCCCAGATCCAGCAAGTACAAATTAATTAGTTTAACAAACTGCTTATGAAGACTCTTCCTTTCCGTTTGCCATCAGAAATTAGTTCAGAGGTAAGAAGTTACCCAGTTCTAGTCCACGAGACTGAGGTGATGGTCTTCTGGGAAACTGCTTTTGGTAAAATAGGAGAGAGGGCCCGCTTTCTGTCTGCTGTCTGGATGTGACACCTAGAATTGATTTAGGCTATGGATACAGCTAACACACAGGGGAGAGTAAGGCCTTGAGGATCACAGAGAGAAGTGAGTTGGAGCCTGCCATTCTTCTAGGGGCTTAAGCCAATATGATTTAAGGTTTTTTGTTACCTGCAGCTAATGACAGCCATCCTAACAGATAAAGTATACCAAGAGTGCCCATATGAAATAATA
>NW_007259176.1:11005-11855 GCF_000164805.1 Carlito syrichta | reverse complement strand
TCGGCCGACAAATTAGCTGACCTAACTAGTTGGCCGACAAATTTGCTGAGCTAACTTGTCAGCTGACAAGTTGGTCGACTAGACAGAAGATTGTTTAGCTCACTTTACTATTTGAACAGCTAGTTGGTGGACGGGTTACATGACTTAACTAGTCAGCCCGCACATGAGCCAACAGGTGAGCTGACTTAACTAGTTGGTGGGCAAGAGAGCCGACTGGTCAGGTGACTTAAGTTGTCAAGTGAGTGAGTTGACTGGTAAGCTGATTTAACTCGTCAGCTGGCTAGTGAGCCGTCTGGTCAACTGACTTTAATATGCTGGCATGTGTGCTGACTGGCCAGCTGACTTTAGTCTGCTGGCAAGGGAGCCGACTGGTCAGAAGACTTAATTAGTCAGCCGATGAGTGAGCAGACTGGTGAGCCGAATTAACTAGTTGACCTTCGAGTGAGCCGTTGTGTGAGATACCTTAACTAGTAGGCCAGGGAGAGGGTCATTGGTTAGCTGATTAATTAGTCGACTGGTGAGCAAACCGACTACTTAGCTGTCCTGTTGACCTGCAAGCAACCCAACGAGTTAGTTGGACTTTTGACTTGTGAGTGAGCGAACTAGTTTGCTGACCGGTTGACAGGTGAGTGAGCAGACTAGTTAGCTGACCTGATGGAAAGCGAACGAGGCCACTAATTAGCTGACCAGCTTGCTGAGTTACTAGTCCGCTTGTTAGTTAAGTAACTAGCGGATTTTCTAGTTGACTTAACTAGATAGCTGACAAGCTAGCTGGCTATGTGGCTGACATAACTAACTAGTAAACAAGCTATCTAACTGTCTATCTAGCTGACTTAAATAGCTAGCTAAC
>NW_007259176.1:4712-10726 GCF_000164805.1 Carlito syrichta | reverse complement strand
AATTAGCCAGACAGTTGACAGGACAGTCTGATAGCCAGCCAGATTCACAAGCCAGCCACCCTGCTGGCCAGTCAGCTAGTCAGACGGCTTAAATAAATGGCCACTTACCTGACCAGCCTGTTAACCAGCCATCTTAACTTGATAGCCACCTAGCTAGCCAGTCAGTGAACAACCTGACTTAACTAGCTGACTTAAGGTGATAGCCAACTGGCTAGCCAGCTGGCTTAACTAGCTAGCCACCAAGCTAGTCAGCTGGCAAGCCAGCTCTCTTAATCAGCTGAATTAACTAGCTAGCCAGTGGGCTTGCCAGCTGACTTAATTACCTAGCTACCTAACTAGTGGGCTAGTCGACTTAACTAACTGATGTAACAAGCTAGACAGCTGTCTAACCAGCTGACTTAACTAGCTGTCTATCTAGCTAGCCAGATGGCTAGCCACATGAATTAACTAGCTGACTTAACCAGTTAAGCACCTGGTTAGCCAGCTGACTCAACTAGGTGACTTAACTTGTTAGCCAGTTGGCTAGCCAACTGATTTAACTAGCTGACATCACTAGATAGCCATGTGGCTAGCCAGCTTACTTAACTAATTAGCTACCTAGGTATCACCCTGGGTTGCCAGCTGACTTAACTCATTGATGTAAAAAAGTAGCCAGCTGGCTAGCCAGCAGACTAATCTAGCTAGTTATCCTTTTAGGAGCTGGCTAGCCAGCTGACAACTAACTCACTTAACTAACTAGGCTGCTGTATTACTAGTTGAGTTAAATAGGTAGCTGCCTACCTACCCAGCTGACATAATTAACTGATTTAACTAGCTAGCTCCCTAGCTAGCTATCATAAAGCTAGTTGACTTAACTAGGGACTTAATAAGCTAGCACGCTGACATATCTAGCTGACTTAACTAACTAGCTTTCTAGCTAGCCAGCTGACAATTAGCTGAAATATCTAGCGAGCCAGATGGCTGCCCATCTGGCTTAACTAGCTTTTTAACTAGCTAGCCAGCTGGCTTGAAAACTGACTTAACGTGCTGACTGAACTAGCTACCTGACTGGTTAACCAGCAGAGTAAACTAACTGATTTAACTAGGTAGCCAGGTTATTAATTGCCTAGCTCTCTAGCTAGTCAGTAGCCAAGCCAGGTGACTTAACTAGCTGACATAATGAAGTAGTCAGCTGGTTAGCCATCAATCCTAACGAGTTATCTAGCTAGCTAGACAACTGTATAGCCAGCTGACTTAACTAGCTGACATAACTAGATAGCCTAATGGCAGGCCAACTGACTTAACTACCTACATACCTAGATAGCCCGCTGGTTTGCCAGCTGATTTAACTACTTAACTAGCTAGCTAACAAGCTGACCAGTGAGCTGACTTAATTAGATGACTTAACTAGCTAACCACCTGGTTAGCCAGCTGAATTAACTAGATACCTACACTCATAGGCAGCTGGCTAGCCAGCTGATTTAACTAACTGAATTAATGATGTAGCCAGCTGATTAACTAGCTGACTTAAATAACTACCTAGTACTCCAGCTGAGTTAACTAGCTGATTTAACTAGCTAGCTACCTGGCTAGCCAGTTAGCTGGTCAGCTGACTTAACTATCTTACTTAGCTAGCCAGCTGGATGGCCAGCTGAATTAACTAGCTGACTTAACCAGCTCTTCAGCTTACTTGCCAGCTGACATAATTAGGTAGCTACCTAGCCAGCCAGCTGAAAGCCAACTGAATAATCCAGCTGACTTAACTAGCTAGCCAGCTAGCTAGCCAGCTACTTAACTAGCTTACTACCTAGCCAGCCAGCTGGCTAGCAATCTGACATTACTAGTTGACTTAATGGAGTGACCAGCTGTCTAGTAGGCTTGACTTAACAGCCTAGCTATCTAGCTAGTCAGCTCTATAGCCAGCTGACTTAACTAGCTAGCTACCTACATAGCCTGTTGTCTTGCCAGCTGAATTAAATACCTAGCTTCCTAGCTATCCAGCTTGCTAGTGAGCTGCCTTAACAAGGTTACGTAACTAGCTAGCAGACTGGCTAAACTGTTTACATAATTAGTTAGCTAGGCAGCTGGTTAGACTGCTGAGTTAACTCGCTGCCTTAACTAGGAAGCAAGCTGATTTAACTAGCTGAATTAACCAGCTAGCTACCTAGCTAGTCAGTTGGCTTAACTTGCTGGCTCAACTAGCTAGCTACCTAGCTAGCTATCTAGCTAGCTAACTGACTAAACTAGCTGACTTAACTAGCTAGCTAGCTGACACAACTAGTTGACTTATATAGCCAGCTTCCTAGCTAGTCAGCTGATTTAATTAGCTGAAATAACTATCTAGCCAGATGGATAGCCATCTGACTTGACTAGATTTTTAACTAGCTAACGAACTGGATAGCCAACTGACTAAATGAGCTGTCTTAACTAGCTAGCCAGCTAGTTGCCAGCTGACTTAACTAGCTGACTTAAACAGCTAGTCATCTACCTAGATAGCTGACTTAACTAGCTGGCTCTCTATCTAGCCAGCTTGCTAGCCAGCTATTTATGTAGCTGACTTAAGCTAGCAAGCTGGGTAGCCAGCTCATTTAACAAGCTTGTTAAGTATCTATCCAGCAGGCAAACCATCTGACATAACTAGCTGACTTGAACTGCTAGTCTCCTAGTTTGCAAACTGATTTATCTAGCTAGCTACCTAACAAGTCAGCTGGTCAGACAGCTGACTAAACTAGCTGACTTAACCAGGTAGACAGTCAGATAGCCAGCTGACTTAACTAACTGACATCACTAGCTAGCCAGGTAGCTATCTAGCTGACTTAACAAGTTAGCTACCTACCTTGACAGTTGGCTTGCCAGCTTCTCTTAACTAGCTGAATTAACCAGCTAGCCAGCTGGTAGACCAACTTACTTAACTAGCTCGCTACCTAGCTAGCCAGCTGGCTAGCCAGCTGACTTACCTAGCTGACTTAACTAGCTAGCTACCTAGATAGCCAGCTGACTTAAATAGTTAGCTGCCTAGCTAGCTAGCTGACTTAACCAGCTGGCTAACTAGTTAGCTTACTCATTATCTAACGTGCTAGCTAGGTGACTTCATTATCTTACTTAACTCCTTAGCTAATGAGCTAGCTAGCTGACACAACCAGCTGACTTAAAGTGTTAGCTAGCTCAGTAGCTAGCTGATTCATCCAGCTGACTTAACTCATTAGCTAACTAGCTAGCCTACTCAACCAGCTGACTAAACCCGTTTCCTAATTTGCTAGCTAGCAGACTCAACTAGCTGACTTAATATGTTATTTAACTAACTACCTGAATTAACCTGCTAACTTAACCTGTTAGTTAACTAGCTAGCTGGTTGTCTTAACCAGCTGACAAAATTAGAAAACTGACTTAGCTAGTTGACTTAACTGGCAGACTCAACTAGTTAGCTATCAAACTTAACTATGTGAATTGAATAGTTAGCTAACTATTTAACTAGCTGTATAACTAGCTGACATAATTAACTAACTAGTCAGGAAACAGATTTAAGTAACTGACTTAGTTAGCTAACAAGTGAGCTAGCTGATTTTGCTAACTGACAGCTAGCTAGCTGGTTAACTAGCTGACTTAGCTAACTGACTGAACTAGTTCTCTAATGAGATAGCTAGCTGACTTAACAAGTTGGTTAATGAGTTAACTAACTGTTTTAGCTAGTTGGCAAATGAGATAAGTAGCTGAATTAACTAGTTGGTTAACGAGTTACCTGGGTCACTTAACTTTTTGGCTGACAAGTCGTCCGACTAGTTAGCTCAATTAAAACATTGACTGACAACTTGGCCGACTTGTTTGCTAGCATAAAAATTTGACCGAATAGTTGACTGAATATTTAACTGGGTTAACTAGTTGACTGATGAGTTGTCCCACTAGTTAGCTCAGTTAACTAGTTGCCTGACTAATTTTGCTGACCTAAATAGTCATCCGATTAGTTGGATGGTTATTTAGCTGACCTAATTGTCGGCCGACTAGTTAGCTGACCTAAATTATTGACTGACAAGTTGGCCCACTAGTCAGCATATTGGTTAGCTAACTTAACTAGTTGGACGGCTATTATGCTGACTGGTAAGCTGACTAAACTAGTCAGCCGCTGAGTGAGCCGACAGGTTAGCTGACTTAACTAGTCAACAGTAGAGTGAGCCGACAGGGCAGCTGAATTAACTAGTTCACCGGTGAGTGAACCGATTGGTCAGCTGGCTTAACTAGTCAGCAGTAGATGAGGCAAATGATCAGCTGACTTAACTAGTCGGCCAGATTGTGAGATGACTGGTCAGCTGCATTTAGTCAGCTGGCAAGTGAGCTGCCTGGTCAGACTTAACTAATATGCCAGTGAGTGAGTCGACCATTGAGCCAACTTAACTAGTCAGCCAGTGAGTGAGGCAATGCGTGAGCTGCCTTAACTATTCAGCCAGTGAGTGAGCCGACCTGTGAACTTACTTAACTAGTCGGCTGGCTAGCAAGCTGACTAGTTGCTGACCCGTTGGCCTGTGAGTGAGTCGACAAGTTAGTTGACCTGTTGGCTGGCGAGTGAGTTGACTAATTGCTGACTGGTTGGCAGGTGAGCGAGCCGAATATTTACCTGACCTGATGGAAAGTGAGCAGGCCGACTACTTAGCTGACCAGCTAGCTGATTTGCTAGCTGACAAGTTAGCCAAGTAACTACCTGGTTTACTAGCTGAGTTAACTAGCTAGCTTACTAAGTAGCTGGCTATCTAGCTGACATACATAGCTAGCAAACAAGTTATCTAGCTATCTAGAAAATTAATTAACTAGCTAGCTAACTGAATAGTTAGCTGTCAAGCTGACTTAATTATCGAGCTGACTAGTTAGCTGACTAGCTAGGTGACTTACCTAGCTATTTGCCAATGAACCTCACTAGCTAGCTGACTTAACTAGCTAGCAAAATAGGTAGCTGACTTACTAGCTTACTTAAGTAGCTAGCTGGCTAACTATTCAACTTAGCTAGCTGACTAGCTAGTTGGCTGGCTACCTGGTTAGCCAGTTGACTTAACTAGCTAGCTACCTGGTTGGCTAGAGGGCTAACCAGCTGTCTTAACTAGCTAGTTACTTGGATGGATAGCTGGCTAGGCAGCCGGCTAGTGAGATAGCGGACTGGCCACTAGGTTAGCCAGCTGGCTGAAATAGCCAACCATCTGACTGAACAGTGGGATAGAAAGCTGGCTTAACTAGCCAGCGATCCTGGTATTCAACTGCCCAGTGAGCTGGATTAGCTATTTGGTCACCTAACTGACCAGCTAACCAGCTGTCTTAACATGCCAGCCTTCTAGCTAGCCAGCTGGCTAACCAGTTGACTTAACTAGCTGACTTGATTAGATAACCAACCAGCTAGCCAGCTGGATTAACTAGCTAGCCACCTAGCTAGCCAGTCAGCTAGCCAGTTCACTTAAGTCATTGACTTAACTAGCTAGCCAGCAGATAGCCAGTGGACTTAATTAGCTAACTACCTACCTAGACAGGTGACTAGCCAACTGACTTAACTAGCTGACTTAACCAGCTAGCCAGTTGGCTAGCCAGGTGAATTAACTATGTAGCTACCTAGCTAGCCAGTTGGCTTGCCACCTGAATTAACTAGCTCATTTATCCAGCTAGCTAGCAGGCTAGCTAGTTGACTCAATAAGCTGACCTAACTAGTTAGCCAGCTCACTAGCCAGCTGATTTAACTAGCTGATATCTCTAGCTGACCAGGTGGCTAGCCATCTGACTTAACTAGCTAGCTACCGATATATACCATTGGCTTGCCTGCTGAATTAACTACCAAGCTACCTATCTAACCAGCTGGCTAGTGAGGTGATGTAACTAGGTGACTTAAATAGATAGCCAGCTGGCTAGCAGGCTGACCTAACTGACTAGCTACCTAGCTAGCCAACTGGATAGACAGCTGAGTTAACTAGCTAACTATGTACATAGCCCGCTGCCTTGCCAGCTGACCTAACATCCTAGCTACCGACCTAACCAGCTGACTAGCGAGCAGACTTAACTAGGTT
>NW_007259176.1:3846-4641 GCF_000164805.1 Carlito syrichta | reverse complement strand
TTAACTAGGTTACTTAACTAGCAAGCTAACTGGCTAGCCAGCTGACTTAACTAGCTAGCTACCCACAGAGGCAACCTGTTAGGCAGCTGACTTAGCTCGCTGAATTAAGTAGCTAACAAGCTGACTTCACTAGCTGACTTAACCAGTTGGCTACCTAACTAGGCAGCTGGCTTAACTTGCTGGCTTAACTAGCTAGCTACCTAGCTATCTAACAAGCCAGCTGACTTAACTAGCTGAATTAACTAGCTAGCTAGCTGACATAACTAGCTAACTTATATAACTAGCTTCCAAGCTAACCAGTTGACTTAACTAGCTGAAATAACAAGCTAGCCTGATTGATAGCCATCTGCCTTAACTATCTTTTTAACTAACTAACCAGTTGGAGAGCCACCTGACTTAACGAGCTGACTTAACTACCTATTCAGCTGGTTTTCACCTCACTTAACTATCTGACATAACCAGCTAGTCAGCTGGCTAGCCAGCTGACATAACTAGCTGGCTGCCTATCTAGCTGGCATGCGAGTCAACTGGCTTACCTAGCTGACTTAAGCTAGTAAGCTGGCTTTCCAGCTCACTTAGCTAGCTAGCTACATACATAGCCAGCAGGCTAGCCAGCTGATTTAACTAGTTGACTTGAATAATAACTAGCCTGCTGGCTTGCAAGCTGACTTATCTAGCTAGCTACCTACCTAAACAGCTGTCTAAACAGCTGACTAAACTAACTGACTTAACCAGCTGGCCTGTTGGCTAACCAGCTGACTTAATTCGAATACATCCCTAGCTAGCCAGGTAGCT
>NW_007259176.1:0-3826 GCF_000164805.1 Carlito syrichta | reverse complement strand
CAGTTGGCTAGCCAGCTAACTTAACTAGCTGAATTAACCAGCTAGCCAGCTGGCTAGCGAACTGCCTTATCTACCCCACTACCTAGCTAGTCAGTTGGCTAGCCAGTTGACTTAATTAGGTGAATTAACTAGCTAGCTACTAGCTAGACAGCTGACTTAAATAGTTAGCTAACTAGCTCGCTACCTTGCTGGTCAGCTGATTTAAACAGTTAGCTAACGAGCAAGTTACATAGCTAACAAGCTCACGCAAATAGTTAGTGACCTAGCTAGCTAGCTGAGTTAACATGATAGCTAGTCAGTTTACTCGTTATCTAACGTGCTAGCTTGCTGACTTAGTTATCTGACTTAACTCATTAGCTAATGAGCTTTCTAGGTGGCTCAAGCAGCTGACTTAACTCGCTAGCTAACTAGCTATCTAGCTGACTCATCCAGCTGACTTAATTCGTAAGCTAACTAGCTCACTAGCCTACTCAACCAGCTGATTCAACCTGTTTACTAACTAGTTAGCTAGCTGACTCAATCAGCTGAGTTAACCAGGTAGTTAACTAGCTAACAACCTGACTCAACCTGATGACTTAATCTGTTAGCTAACTAGCTAGCTAGCTGTCTTGACCAGCTGACTTAATTAGAAAGCTGACTTAATTAGCTGAATTAGGTAGGTGACTTAACTACATAGGTAGCTGATTTAACAGAAAGACTTAACTAGTTAGATAGTTTACTTAACTACCTGAATTAAATAGTTAGCTAACAATATAACTAGTTGAATAACTAGCTGACTTAACTAATTAGCTTAGCTAACAGACTTAAGTATCTGACTTAAATAGTTAGCTAACTATGAGTTAGCTGACTTAGCTAGCTGACTTAGCTAGCTAGCTGATTAGATAGCTGACTTAGTTAGCTGACTTAACTAGTTGGCTAATGAGATAGCTAGCTGACTTAATGAGTTGGTTAACAAGTTAGCTACCACTTGCTGATTTAACTAGTTGTTTAACGAGTTATCTAGGTGACTTTACTTGTTGGCTGATGAGTTGGCCCACAATTCAGCTCTGTTATCTAATTTCATGGCTGGTGTGCTGAACTAATTAGTCAGCCAATTAGTAGGTCGACTAGTTAGCAGGCCTAACTTGTCAGCGACTAGTTAGCTGAGCTAACTTGGGTGATAAATTAGCTGACTAGTTGCCTGATTGGTTAGCTGACTAAACTAACTAGCTGAATTAATCAGTGAGCCGAGAGGTGAGTGAGCCGAGAGGTGAGCTGACTTTACTAATTGTCTGCAAGTGAGCCAACAGGTCATCTGACTTAACTAGTAAGCTGGCAAGTGAACCGACTGGTCAGCTGACCTAACTATTCAGCCGGCGAGTGAGCCAACTGGTCAGAGGACTTAACTAGTAGGCCAGTGAGTGAACCAACCTGCGAGCCATCTTTACTAGTCGGCTGGTGAGTGATGGCATGGGGGAGCAGCCTTAACTAGTCAGGTGGTGAACTAGTCAACTGGTGAGCTGACTTAACAAGTCGGCTGGTGAGCCAGCCGACTAGCTAGCTAATCTGTTGGCCTGTAAGTGAGCCGACAAGTTAGTTGACCTGTTGGATGGTGAGCGAGGCTCCTAGTTTGCTGACTGGTTGGCAGTCGAGGGAGCAACTAGTAAGCTGGCCTGATGGAAAGCGAGCGAGCCCACTAGTTAGATGACCAGATAGCTGAGTTGATAGCCCACTAGTAAGCAAAATAACTTGCTGACTTGCTAGCTGGCTTAACCAGCTATCTGTCTAACTAGCTGGCTATCTAGCTGACATAACTATATAGCAAACAAGCTATCTAGCTGTCTAGCTATCTGACTTAACTAGCTAGCTACCTGACTAGTCAATTGGTTAGCTGACTTACCTATCTAGTTGACCAGGTATCTAGCTGACTAGCAAGCTGTATAGTTAACTGACTTAACTAGCTAGCTGAATAGTTAACTGAGTTGCTAGCTGACTTAATTATCTAGCTGGATAGCTAGCTGATTTTACTAGCTGACTAGCAAGTTTGCTGGATAGCTGGCTAGGCAGCTGACTTAAGTAGCTAGCTGCATTTTTGGCTAGACTACTAGCCATCTGGCTTAACTAGTTTGCTACCTGACTGACTAGCTGCCTCCCTAGCCAGCTAGTGGGCTGGCCAGTTGGCTAGCCAGCTGGCTAAATTAGGCAGCCTACTGGCTGGACAGTTGGATAGCCAACCTGCTTAACTAACTAGCCAACCTCCTGGTCAGCCGACTAGCCAGCCGACTTAACTAGCTGACCACCTACCAGACAAGCCTGCTAACCAGCTGATTTAACTTGCCAGCCACCTAGCTAGCCAGCCGGCTAACTAAATGACTTAACTAGCTGACTTAAGTAGATAGCCATCTGGCTAGCCAGTTGTCTTAACTCGCTGCGACCTAGCAAGCCATCTGTCTAGGCAGCTCACTTAACTCATTGATTTAACTAGGTGGCAATCCAGCTAGTCAGTTTACTTAATTAGCTAGCTACGTACCTAGCAATGTGGCTAGCCAGCTGACTTAACCAGCTGACTTATGAGGTAGGCAGCTGGCTAGTCAGTTGACTAAACTAATGAGAGACATAGGTAGCCATTTGACTGGACACTAGAATAAATTAGCTGACTTAACCAGCTAGCCAGCTGGTTAGCCAGCAGGCTCAACTAGTTGATTTAACTAGTTAACCAGCTGTCTAGCCAGTAGACATAACTAGCTAACAACATGAGCTAGCCTGGTGGCTAGCCAGCTGACTTAACTTAACTAGCTAGCTACTTAGCTAGCCAGCTGGGAAGCCAACTGAATTAACTAACTGACTTAAATAGCTAGCCGGCTGGCTAATCAACTGACTTAACTAGTTTGCTACCTAGCTAGCCAGCAGGCAAGTCTGCTGACTTAGCTAGCTGACTAAATAGCTAGCAAGCTGGCTGGACAGCTGACATAACTAGGTTACTTAACTAGCTAGCCAGGAGGCTATTTAGCTCACTATCTGACTTAATGAGCTAACTGACTAGCAAGCTGACTAGCTAGCTGACTAGATAGCCACCTCCCTGACTATCTAGCCAACTACCAGCTGGTCTGATGGATAGCTATCTGCCTTAACCAGCTTTTTAACTAACTAACCAGTTGAATAGCCAACTGACTTAATGAGCTTACTTAACTAGCTAGCCAGCTGGTTTCCAGGTGACTTAACTAGCTGACTTACCAGCTAGTCAGCTGGCTAGTCAGCTGACTTAACTAGCTGGCTACCTATCAAGCAAGCTGGCTAGACAACTGACTTACCTAGCTGACTTAAGCTGACAAGCTGGTTTGGTAGCTCACTTAACAAGCTAGCTACCTACCTAGCCAGCAGGCTTGCCAACTGACTTAACTAGCTGACTTGAACAGCTAGCCTGCTGACTTGCAAGCTGACTTATCTAGCTAGCTACTTACCAAACCAGCTTGCTAGACAGCTGACTAAACTAGCTGACTTAACCAGGTAGCCAGTTGGCTAGCCAGCTGAATTAACGTGAAGATATCACTAGCTAGCCAGGTAGCTATCTAGCTGACTTAACTAGCTGGCTACCTACCTTGCCAGTGGGTTAGCCAGCTCTCTTAACTAGCTGAATTAACCAGCTAGCCAACTGGCCAGAAAACTGACTTAACTACCTCGCTAACTAGCTATTCAACTACTAGCCAGCTGACTTAATTAGCTGAATTAACTAACTAGGCACTAGCTAGACAGCTGACTTAGGTAACTAGCTCGCTACCTCACTAGTCAGCTGATTTAAACAGTTAGCTAATGAGCTAGCTACCTAACTAATAAGCTTACTTAAATA
>NW_007259175.1:7386-51620 GCF_000164805.1 Carlito syrichta | reverse complement strand
GCTAAGAAAGAAAATTACATTCACAGAGAGGTTGTTTTCCTTTGCCAAACATTGTGATGGGTTTTCCTGACTGATCTTCCATTTTGCTCTGCCATAAGTTCCATTTCTCCTACCCCCCAGCTTCTTGTTACAAGGGATTAATTGTAAAACACAATAGATTCTCAAAAGAATATATTATGGTTACCACACGTGGGGTCTTTTCTTTTCCTATGATTCTATCTCACATATAACTTACATAATATTTTGAATGTACAGTTTGAATTTCGGCATATGTGTACACCCTAATCAACATGCAGAATATTTCCATCACTCCAAAAAGTTCCCTGGGGCCCTCTCCAGTCTGCACAGAATTTTAATCACATTTCAATGAGTTGCCATCATTTATAACATGGAATGCTTCACCTGAGTCTGGATGCTGGGTTTCCCACAGGCTGGTGAAGGGCGGCAGCACTGGGGGCCTTCCCACACAGGCTCGGTTCCTGGGGCCAAGGAACAGCCAATCACTATGGACAGGGCATGGGCCCTCCAGCCAGCCACAGTCCTGCAGGCCCAGCTGTCTGCCTTTACTTCCATGCTATTCCCTGTGGCCACTGGAGTCTGCAAACCCACACTGGAATCCACCTCATCATTGTACCAAGGAGGATACCAAGCTGAGAGCAATCAGGTGGTCTTTCCAAGGTCACCCATCATGGCTTAGTCAAAAGTACATGAGGTGGAGTTTAGACAAGTGGACATTTAAATCCTAAATCCAGCTGGGCTTGGTGGCTCAGCCTGTAATCCCACGCCTTGGGAGGCTGAGGTGAGTGGATTTCCTGATCCTGCGGGTTCGAGACCTGCCTGGGCAGGTGAGACCTAATCTCTACAATAAATCAAAAATAAATTAGCTGGGTGTGGTAGCACGCGCCTGTAGTTCCAGCTCCTTGGAAGGCTGAGGCAGAAGGATCGCCGGAGCCCAGCAGATTGAGGCTGCGGTGGCCGAGAGCAGCCACTGCACTCCAGTCTGGGCAACAGAGTGAGACTCCAACTCAAAAAAAAAAAAAATCCTATATCCACCATTTATTAGCTTCACGATCTTGTCAGATACTCAAATCTCACCAAGCCTTACTTTCCTTAATAAAAGGAACTGATACCTTCTACCTCATGTGTTATTGTGACATTAAATAAGAGAAACTAAGTGTCTTAGTTTGAGTTCCCCCAAAAGCAGAGCCTGTGATAAAGACTCAGGATTGGTGGCTTCTTTGGAAAAGGATCCTGGGATGCACAAGTGATAGACGAGAAAGAGCAAGACAGGGAATGTGTTAAGAACTAGTTAATGCTGTGGGTGACTGGGACACGATACCATGGGGACCTATGGGAAATCACGTGGAACATGAGGACAGAGAGACAGAGGGACCTGCTCTCCAGCCCTCTTTCCGTGTGTGAGGGCAGACCAAGCAGGGCTAAGTCCCCAGCACTACTGTATCACCCCGGCCTTGGACAGGCAGTCTTCTGCTGTTCTGGGGTGAGTGAGAGACAGCAAAGTCAAGATGAAAGCACTTATGATGTGCAAACGCATGTGCAAATGCGTGTGGAAGCACCCACCACAACTATACAGAAATCAGGCAGGCTGAGGAGACCTGGTGTAGAGCACCGCAAGAGTCTGCCGTGAGCAACTGGAGGAATGCTAGGGATCATACTGATCCGACTAAGTGTCTGGCACAGAGCAGTAGTTCATTCACAAATACTGAGCACCTAATATCTGTCATACACTACTCTAGGACTGGGACATAGGCGTGAACAAAGTTCCTGTCCTTGAGGTTGCTAAATTCTAGTAGACATAGACAATATAGAGATAAATAAATATGAATGTAGGAATATGTTAAAAATGAGGTTCTGACTGAGAAGCTACAATACAATAGATTTACAATTACAAGACCAAATCTCAACTCAAAAAAGCACTGAGAAAGGACTTTGGAAGGCAATCCTTTGAAAGGGTCATTATAAGACTGTGAACCCTTCATTGACAGGTAAGGTCTGTCCCCTTCTAGCTTAGGCAAAAAGAGGTGGTTCCAGGAGACTGTCTCTGCTGTAGGAAACTGAAAACCTATTTCTATTATCCATCTGTCAAAACAAAACACCCCAGAACTTATTAGTTTAAAACATCAACCACTTTATTACTCATACTTCTGTGGGTCAAGAATGTGGCCAGTGCTCTACAAGGATGGTTCATCTGTGCTCTACCTGGTGTCAATTGAGCCATCTCAACTGGGGGCCAGGGATCCTAGATGATCTTATCCACAAGATTGAGGCCTCAGCTAAGATGGCACAACTGCTGGGGGCTGGCTGGGCTGGCTGGGCATCTTCCTTGTTAAACCCAAGATTTTAAATCTGAGAGACCACAAAGAGCCAGCTCCGATGCAAACACACGAGGGTTTTTATTCAGGCTTGAGTCTGGGCTCACATTTGAAGCCGACGCAGCGGCTTCAGGGACAAGAGAGCTCCAATCCAGTATGGCAGGCAGTTTTTAATGCACAATTACAGAGGGAGGGGAAAGAACTTTAAGCTTGTTTTTACATGATTGGGTAATTTCTCCTAATGGGTATGGGGGCACTTGGGATTGGTAGGTTTATTTTCTGGTTTGCGCGGGCTCTAGCTTAGTTGCCTGTGATTGACGGGAAATGGCGAAACGGGCAGAGTGGAATGTCAGATAAGCTAGGTTTACACAGTCACTGCGTGTAAATTAACTTTGGCATGGGAGCTGGAGGTTTGAACCAACATAGAACCCACCAGGAGGGTGGCTAGCGCCTCAGAGTCTACTGCAATCTAAGCAAAGGAATGTCTGGAAGGGGCTTATCGCTTAACATTTACATCCCGTTGCAGAAGCAGAAAAAGTCAGCATGGCAATTGGGACGAACAGAGCTTAACACGAGTTCTAAGTACAAACACTACTTAAGACATTGTATAACTACACAATCAGTCACTACCCAGCACCCGACATGTGCCTAATTCTATGGGGTCTGAGGTAGGATTTAAAGTACTAAGAATTCATAAAATACAATGAATGTGAGGTAGGGATATATAAAATATAATGAACATGAGGTAGGGATATATAAAATACAATGAACGTGAGGTAGGGATATATAAAATATGGTGAACGCTTCTTTTACAGCAAGTATAGCTTTTTGAGTTTCTTGGGTCCCTCACCTTCTCACGGTTGCTGTCTGCACTCACTGGAGTCTTTGGGTTGGCTTCTGGCAGGGTTGCCTCTGTTCTCCCCCACATGGCATCTCTCCTCATTCAGTAATCTATATTGAACTCTTGACACACTGCTGGCATCCTAGAGCATAAGACTGAAACTTTCAGCTCTTCAGTCATCTCCTATTGGTCACAGTAAAATCCACACCCTCACCTTTGATCTAAAGAAATTGGGAAGGAAGACCAACTCAACCTAAAGCAAGCAAGCAAGAATGAATGAAATTAGAGTGAAATGTAATGAAATGTAGACGAGTAAAACTATAGAAAATTGTATCAACAGAACCAAACTTTGTTTCTTGGAAAAGATCAACAAAATTCGCAAAACTTTAGTTAGACTGACCAATGATAACAAAAAGGAGAGCAAGAGAATGATGTCTCAAGTTACTAGAATCAGAATGAAGTAAAAGCTATTACCACCAACTTTACTGAAATAAAAAGGATTACAAAAGAATATAATGAACAACTGTATGCTAATAAATTAGGAAAATCAAGCCAGGCATTATGGCTCACACCTATAATCCCAGCTCTTTGGGAGGCCAAGGCAGGAGGATTGCTTGAGCCCAAGAGTTAAAGACCAGTTTATGGTAAACAAAAGTACTCAATAAAATGCTCTTTTGGAGGATGAATTTCTTGGAATTTTGCATTCTTCACTGGAAGATTTTGGGGTTGTTTTTGTTGGTAATTAGCTAATTATAGCTTGTCAGTGATTTTTTTTTTTGAAAGCAGGATTTATTGAGAGGACAGAATAGCTCCCACAGTGGGAGGAGACCCAAGGGGGTTGCCCTTGTTAGTGATGTTGAAAAGGACATTTTTCAAGCCTTAGAGGTTGCTGTAGAACAGAACAACATGCAACATGGAAATTGGATTTAAGTATAATCTTTTGAGAACTCATTTACAAAATTTAGAGAAGATGAAAATTTCTTTTTTAAGGGTTAAAACAAAATATACTGCTCCTGAGAATGTGCTGATTACAATTTGTATTTTATAGTAGCTGAAGAGTTTGAGCTGCTTGCTAATGAAATTAAGCAGCATTACATATATTACTGGCATCCTCCAAAGCTGTGGATCTATTTTGAAACGTCTTTATGCCACATTTGTTCAAAGTATTGTCTTCTGTTAAAATAATTCACCTGCACATTAACTTTTCTTCATAATAAATTACTGATTGTATAAAGAAGCCTAGGCAACATAGTAATACCTTATCTCTACAAAAAAATTTTTAAAAAGAGCTAGCGTGATGGCACACAACTCTAGTTTCAGCTACATGGGAGACTAAGGCAGGGAGACTGCCTAAACCCAGGAGGTTGAAGCTGCAGTGAGCTGCGATGGTGCCACTGCAGCCCAGCCTGGGTGACAGAGTGAGACCCTGACTAAAAAACAAAAAAAAACAAGTAATAGTGAAACATGCTGGCCAGGGGCGGTGGCTAATACCTATAATCCTAGAACTTTGGGAGGCTGAGGAAAGAGGATAGTCTGAGCCCAGGGTTCTGAGGCCAGCCTGTACAACTTGGTAAGACCTCCTCTCTACAATAAATAAAGAAAAATTAGTCAGGCATGGTGATGCATGCTTGTAGTTCCAGTTACTTGGAAGGCTGAGGCACAAGAATCACCTGAGCCCAGCAGGTCGAGGCTCTGGTGGCCATGAGAATGCCACTCAACCTGGGTGATAGAGTGAGACTCTGACTCAAAAAAGAAAAGAAAAGAAAAGAAACATGCTACAGCTACAACATGGATGGACCTTGAAAACATTAAACTAAGTGAAAGAAGCCAGGCGCAAGACCATACATTATATGCTTCATGTATATGAAATGTCCAGAATAGGCAAAGCCATAAAGACAGACAGTAGATTAGTGGTTTCCAGGCACTTGGGAGAAGGGGCGTGGGGAGTAACACTCAGAGAGTACATGGTGTTAATTTGGGAGTGATGAAAATGCTCTGGAAATAGAGAGTGGTAACAGTTGTCAGTGTACTAAACACCACTGAAATGTATGCTTTATCATGGTCAAAAGGGCACATTTTATGTTATGTGAATTTGGTCAAAATAAAAAAAGAGATCATGACAGATGGTAATCACAAAGCTCAGTGACAGTGTGGCCACCGTGGTAGAAGCCCACTGTCCCAAGAAGCCCACATGTACCATTTGATTGAGAAGCTAGACACCGGCGCTGCAAGAACTAAAAGCTTGAGAAAGAGTTCTTTTCATACAAAGAAAACTACTTGAAAGAAGACAAATAAAAGAACATACTTATACATAAAATCAATCCAAAAGGAAAAAGAAAGGTTAACTTTCAGAGCAAGCGCGAGCTCCCTCCTGACAGCTCACCTCTCCCTGGGCTGATGGCTGTGAGGAGGGGTCTGTGGTCATGCAGCGCCTCCTGCCTCTGCTTCTGAGAAGCCGCTTCCAGCTCCTCCTTCTCCAGCAGCCTGCAGGATGGGTAGAACAGGCCAACAGTCTGTGTGCCTATATCCTTCTTTGTTCCAGCATCAGATTCGGGCAAAGGAACGTTCAAGGACTGCCAGGTAGATTAGGGCTGGGAGTGAGCCAGAAAATATTTTTAAAATTAGACGATAATTTAATTAATCCTCCATTTTACTCACAGAAAACAATTCTAATCAGAATGATGATTATTTTTTTCTTAAAACTGTACTCAGGACAAAAAGGGGTTTCCAGTTCTCACCTCATCTTTTTTGCAAATGTCTTTTACATCATTTCCCAGACTGATCCATGAAGCCAGCTTCATCCCCTCCAATAGCTATGGGCTCAGTTCAGCAAATCAACAGATACTTCCTGGCATGAGGCCTGGAAGATATTTATCCTCTCAGCTCTACAATCCAATGGGGCATAGACTTCACTACTCATCTACACTCTTCTGGGCACCACCATTTTCTCAAACATGCTCTTCTGCATCTGAATCTGAGGACCTGGGAGGACCACCATGAATGGTTGTATAGGATGTGTACTGCACAACATCACTGCATCTAGAACAGCGCCATTCATATGGTGGACAGAATATATTTACATATTTATTAGGACAATTTTTCTGGTAGATGGAAGAAACTGTCTAACAAAATTTGATATTACAATCAATTTCCAACAGATGGCAGTCAAGTATCTCGAGAAAAGAACACCTTTGT
This sequence comes from Carlito syrichta, assembly GCF_000164805.1. Lineage (NCBI taxonomy): Eukaryota > Metazoa > Chordata > Mammalia > Primates > Tarsiidae > Carlito > Carlito syrichta. The sequence goes on along the minus strand of NW_007259175.1, from coordinate 45,251 downwards.
TTCAGTTGCACGAAGGTATCAGATGGGCTCGTGGCAGTCCCAGGATCTTTCTTTCAATCTGGGTTAAGAACACCATGAACTCTCTAAAACTGTATGCAAAGAGCTAAGTGGATGTGCATTCTCTCTCGTCATTATCTCTCTTCAAATTCTTATAATGAAGAAATAAGAGGAAACCTGGAAAGTCTTGATCTACTTTAGAGAAATTCATTTAGTGCTAACATCAAGCCAACTATTAGAGCTTAAGCATCTCTCAAGACAACCGTGTGAGATTTTCCTTAGACTATACCGGGGTGTTATAGATGGCAGAAGCTAACCTAGAGACCTAAGTTTTCTACAATATAAAAGAGCAGTGGGAAATCTCCTCAGAATGCTACATAAGACATTTAAGAGAAGAGAAGTCCCCAACATACAAATGAGTTCAGTTCCAAGAGCACGTCTGTAAGTCCAATTTGTCTGAAGTCCAACAAATTTAGCCTAGATACCCAACCCAACTAACACAGTCATCTATATGGTACTGTATGTATTTAACGGGCTATACTGATACCTGGTGGAGAGAAATAATACATTTTAAAAACGCAGGTGTGCGTTGTTAAAAGTTCGTAACTTGAAGGTTTACATGTCAGGGACTTGCTGTCTTTTAAATCCACTTCTCCCTACTGGCATTCTGTGCATTGCCCGGCCAATGCAATTAGACCTCAATCTACTACAGACAAATGCATACTTAGATAGAGCCTTTATTTCTGAAGAAATCCTCTGCATGTTTAAAACATAATTTCTTGGATTTATTTACAGACCTAATTGAAAGTCCACATAAAAGGCCTACATATTTTGGGTTTCATCCCCTAGGTTGATTCATAGGGCAAAGTACACAATTTCAGAGTTACATCTTCTTCCGGGGCACCAGTTCTTTCTGCAGTGCAGGCTTCACCTCAGGAAAAGGGTGGCACTCCCCAGCAGCGAGAGTCAGGCTACTGTCTCAGCTAAGTCTTGCTAAGGACTTCATATAATTACCACAGGAAACACAGAATCTGGCGATTGCTGGCTCCACATTTAGGGGAAACAGAGAAGCCAGCAGGAATGCCAAGCTAGAGTTAATATTATCCCATGTCGATTATTCTCATACCATATGATCTCTAGCCATCAAAACAACATATGCCCATGCCCTCTGACCCAGCAAGTCTATCTTTTAGAATTCATTCTGCAGATGGACAAGTATACAAAGAAGTATACTCCAGGCCATCCTCTGCAGCACTGTGGTTTTAGAAGAAATCACTGGAAACAACCTAAACATTCAGCAATAGGGGTGGCCTAAATATATCCTAGAATGTACATACAATGGAATATTAAGAAGTCACTGAAAAGAATGAGGAGGTCACTGACCTCATATAGTGCTAGGTTAAAATAACTGCATAAGCATTAATAGTAAGTGCCGGTTTGCTTAAAAATGCATTGGATAGCTGAAGGAATATCTCAGGAAATGGTTATGAGAGATTGTAAGGAGGCAAACTGTGGGACTGAGATGAGAATCGAAACTAACCCTTCACTCTAAACCCTTTTTATTATTTGCATGCAGTACTTACTCTGATAAATAAATATGCAAATAATTTTGAATATTTTATTTAAAATGTAGGCAGACGTAGGTCATAGAAGGAGAAATGCCAGTAGATAATAAATTAGTGAAAAGGTTTAACTTCTAAGAAATGTCAATCAAAACAGCAATGAGAGACAGTTCTCAGTGTAAGAGAATTAATGATCTCTTCCTTCAGATTCTTAGGTAAATGAAGTCTCAAGAAGTGATGTCTGCAAGCCCATGGGAGAAGGGCCTGGTCCTCCCTAGGCTGGTGGTGAGGTGTTCAGTACAAAGAAGCTTGGTCTTCAAATACCCACCGTGGCTCAGAAGGATGCCTCCCAGGGGTTCTGGAGACCACACTTGGAGCAAGAAATGCTCCCTCTCTTCCAGGTGGGCAGAGGAGGGGCTTTATCTCCACTGCACATCGGCTGGCGAACAAAGTGGCATTTACAAGCAGGATCAATACCATATTCTCCAATCCCCTCCCAATCCAGGAAAGGTTAAAAGCCTCCAAACAATGTAAGCCCTGGAAATACAATATATATTTTTTTTTCTCAAAGGAGTAAAACTATGATAGGCTTCACCAATATTTGGAGGACATGTTCCTTCACAGAGATCAAAGAAAGTCAATGAAACTGGTGCCTCACATGTCTTGATATTCTACACTATCCTTAATGTCAAAGGCAGCAAGCCTACTGCTGATTTAATAGAACAGTATCAATAAACAAAGGTTTAAAGAGCGCTGAGCTACCTAACCTGTCATGATTGAGGCTTATCTCCCATCCTTGGGGTTCTAGTTTCCAAATGGTTCCCATATGGAAATGTACATTTATTTCCCACTCCTGACACAGGAAAAGATTGTTTTATTTTGGGTAGGGAGGCAGAATTGCTTTGTGAGAATTTCTGAGACTTTCAGAAAGGTAGACCCAGATTAACATCTTTATTCCTGCTACATACTCACGCCTGCCTAGTGAGAGATTTTTCATTTCCCACATGGGAATGACGGTCATGGTGACTTCTGCCTGATCACCTACTGTGTGCAGCACTGCCCCGCACCCTCACTGCAATCCATAGGTGGGTGCCTTGTTTTACAGACGGGAGAAACTGAGGCACTGAGTGATTCAGAGGCATCAGACTCTACAGCCTGATTTTTCTCCATGACTCCAAACAGCACTTTCAATACAACAGCTTCCTCGGGGATCTGTGGGGGATTTCTGACAATCAGTGACAATCCAGTGTATAGAAATGCTTAGCATAGGGTCAAGCGCCACTGAGCAGCTTCCCTCCTTGCCATCTCATTTTCCACTAGATCCTGATTTCTTTGAGGGAAAGTACTATAATTTCACACGTTTCCCCCCACGAGTACAGTACCTGGTACCTTGGCAGGTAAGAGCTGTTCAAATAGTTTTACTGAATCAATGAACGACAGATTCAGTTGATAACTGAATGTGGGTATTTCCCCAAATTCCACATATAATACTAAGAATGTATACACACTAGGGAAAACGTTTGCTAAGGACAGTGTTCCCTCTAAGAGAACTTTTTTTTTTTTTGAGTTAGAGTCTCACTCTGTTGCCCCGACTGGAGTGCAGTAGCTGCTCCCAGCCACTGCAGCCTCAACCTGCAGGGCTCCAGTGAACCTTCCGCCTCAGCCTTCCGAGTAGCTGGAATTACAGGCGCGCGCTACCATGCCCGACTAATAAGAGAACATTTTAGTTAACTTTATTTCCCATTTGTATCCTGTTTTGCTTTAGGGTCTGCTCTGGTATCCTAAAAAAAAAGATCCATCCAAAAAGAGGCTACATCTGCTCCCAGCAACCACTGAGACCCAAGGAAGGAGATCCCTCTCTTACCCTAATTTCTGTGCAATTAGAGGGAGGCACCTTAAGGAATGTCAAAGGAGAACTTCTTTGCAAACTTTTGCTTCAGACCTTACTTTTAAATGACCCTAGTCTTAAAACAGGATTTTGATATAAAACTTGCTGACTTAAGTTTCCAAATACAAAGTTAATATAACATTGCTTTAAGGAGAGAAAAGTTATCTTTCTGGTTGGTAGACTTACAGATTTTTTAAAAATATATTTTTATATTTTTTATTTTTTTGAGTTGGAGTCTCACTCTGTTGGCCAGGCTGGAGGGCAGTGGCACGCTCCTGGCCACCGTAGCCTTGACCTGCTGGGCTCCGGCGATCCTTCCGCCTCAGCCTTCCGAGTAGCTGGAACTACAGGCGTGAGCTACCACGCCCGGCTAATTTTTTGATTTATTATAGAGATGAGGTCTCACCAAGTTGCCCAGGCAGGTCTGAAACCCGCGGGCTCAGGCAATCCACTCACCTCAGCCTCCCAAAGGCGCGGGATTACAGGCTGAGCCACCGAGCCTGGCTGACTTACAGATTTTTTAAAAAGAGAAATAAAAGTTATCTTACCCCATCATATTAATGCTGCTAAACAAAGAAAGATATAAAACTTTCAGAATGAACATGCACTCTTACTTCTACAGACTTCAGTGATAAATATTATCATTGTGATATCTAAAGTGGGATTTACCATTCAGATAGCATGGCAGAATGTGGCAAATGCTCAAATATATTTCTTGCATGATTGAGTGAATGAATGCAGAAACACATGAGTAACTGCTTCGGGGTCAGTAGTTGGCCCCATGGGATGACAAATTGTCTCCCACTAACCCTGTGGCAGAAAGGGAACTTGTAGCAGTTAAAGGTATTTCCTTCTGAAAGTCAAGCTGCAAGCTTTAAAGATCCACCAGGCTGGTTTTGTTTGAAAAAGCCAAATGGCCAAAGACTGAGGGCTTTCATGGAAATGCAAAAGAGTAACTAATTCACAGACTTATCCAAAACACCTCTTTTTGAAGTTGATGGTTTACATCCTGTATTTCCTGGAAACCATTTGTTCTTTGGAAATCTGATTTTGCTGAGTACAACCGTGTAAATTCCAAAGAAGATGTGTAATCACTCAATACGAACCCCTTCCCTTATCTAAACAAATGTATAAGACCCCTCTTCTTCCGTTCTGCAGGGCTCGACCTGGAAGCATTAGCCCATTGAGCCCGCCGGCGTAATAAAGTTGCCACTTCCTATAATAGCCTCAGTGTCATGACCTCTCTGTCTTCCCGCTACAATAGAAATACAGTTTTAGAATAAATTCAATTTTGGGATTATTCCTAAAATAGTTTTGTTGACAGATGAGACCTAGAAACTGTTAAACCCAAAATTCTAAATCCGAGAGACCACCAAAGAGCCAGCTCTGATGCAAACACACGAGGGTCTTTATTCAGGCTCGAGTCTGGGCTCACAAACCGAAACTGACACAGCGGCTCGAGCTTGAGAGCCCCGATCCAGTATAGCAAGCAGTTTTTAGCACAATTACAGAGGGAGGGGCTGGGCATGACAGGTTTTTCCTAGGCTTACAACATTAACCAATCAAAAGAGGTCATGACGTAGAAGCCGAAGGCCGCGGACCTTGCATAATTAGTCCCCAATCAGGTCCGCGATGATGTCAAGGGACAGAGGCGCTTGAGATTGGTTGGTTTGTTTTTGGTTTTGCGCTTGCTCGAGCTCAGTTGCCTGTGATTGACAGGAAACGTAAACGGGCAGAGTGGGATGCCAGATAAGCTAAGTTTACACAGTCACCACGTGTAAATTAACTTAGGCATGTGAGCAGGAGGTTGGAAACATCACAGAGCCCACCAGGAGAGTGGCTAGCGCCACAGAGTCTACCATAATTTAAGCAAAGGAATGTCCAGAAGGGGCTTATTGCTTAACATATATATCCCGTTGCAGAAGCAGAAGAAACCAACATGGCAACTGGGATAAACAAAAGCTTAACAAAGTTCTAAGTACACACACTGCTTAAAACATTGTATAGAGCTGGACTCGGTGGCTCAGCCTGTAATCCCGCACCTTTGGGAGGCTGAGGTGAGTGGATTAGCCTGAGTCCGTGGGTTCGAGACCTGCCTGGGCAGCGAGACCTCATCTCTACAATAAATCAAAAAATCAGCCGGGCGTGGTAGCGCGCGCCTGTAATTCCGGCTACTGGGAATCTGAGGTGGAAGGATCGCCGGAGCCCAGCAGGTCGAGGCTGCGGTGGCCAGGAGCGGCCACTGCACTCCAGTCTGGGCGACTGAGTGAGACTCCAACTCAAAAAAAAAAAAAACATTGTATAACTTTACAATCACAGTCACTACCAGGCAAAGGAATGTGCCTAGTCCTACGGGGTCTGAGGTAGGATTTTAAATACTAAGAATTCATAAAATATAGCAAACGTGAGGCAGGGATATATAAAATACAGCGAACACTTCTTTTACAGCAAGTATAGCTTTTTTGAGTCTCCTGAGTCCCTCAGAAACAATTACATCACTGACAGTTAATAAAATCAATTCAAATGGTTTCATTGTTTCCATAAGAAGTACAGAATGCCTGAGAAAGGATGTCTGAGAAAATAAATCTTATGCTTAACAATTTACTTAAATCTATCAGCAAGATAATTCCAGAAGATCCACTGTTTTCTATTTTTATACTGTCCCAATCTCACTATTAGTCTTTCTAGTGCCTTGGAAAATTATATAGAGAGAGTTTAATTTCATGATGGGAGAGTGCTCTAAAGTCTGAAACCACATTGCTGGACAAACAAATAATTACCAGCAAAAGATCACCCTAAAATTATATCAGGATTTATCTGGAGCTATGTGTGCTTTCTGAATAAACTTACTATCTCATTAGTGTGTTTTTAGTCTTTCTCAGATCTGAAAAAGAAGCACATATTATGTAACAGAAATCATCTTAAAATCTACACATTTTTCCTCCTAGTAATGAGAAGTAAGACCACAACAAATGACTCCCACACAGAAACAACTATAAAATCTGCTCATAATTTGTGAATGCAATGGAGAATGAACAGAAGCAGGTAGACTCTTTGCGCAAGAACATGTGAGGAAGGGATCTTTGCAAAATTAGTCCCTATTGTCATTGCCTTTTTAGCCCATGGCTAAGGGCAATCTACAAAGTTCCTGTGAAGTGGTGGGAAGAAGGCAGTACTTCCAGCCAAGAGAACCAGAAAACTGAAGCTGGGGAATATCTGGTGCTTATGAGGGAGGAAGCTTCCAGAAAGAAGAGACAGGAGGGGATACTCACATCTCTTACCGACCACTGAACAACACATGTACAGAACAGGCTCAAAGGAGCTCAGCTAAAGATAAGTAATGGAACCCAACTTTCTGTTCTGCCTCCCCACTTTCTTGGTATTTACAGTGTTGAGGAATTTTAAATTATATCCTAGCATTATGAATGTTAGGCTGTGGGACTTCTGGATTTTCTTACTATTCTCTCTGGGATTTTGTTATTTTTGTATGTATATTTATTTTGTTTCAGCAGGTAATAATATATATGCTTGACTTGGGGGAATGCATTGCCTGGAAGCAACTACAACTAATGATTCTCAAAAGAAAAAAAAATTGGCTGGGCTCAGTGGCTCAGTCTGTAATCCCAGCACTTTGGGAACCCAGCAAGTGGATTGCCTGAGCCCACAGGTTTGAGACCAACTTGATGAGATCTCATTTCTACAATAAATCAAAAGTCAGCCAGGTTGGTAGCGTGCACCTGTAGTTCCAGCTACGCGGAAGGCTGAGGCGGAAGGGATCGCCGGATCCCAGCAGGTAGATGCTGGGGTGGCCATGAGCATGCCACTGCACTCCAGCCTGGGCGACAGAGTGAGACTCCAACTCAAAAAAAAAAAGAAAAGAAAACAAATCAACTGAGTTTGACCCTAGGCCGAATCACATGTTGGAACTAGCAAAATAAAAATTTAAAGTACACATTCTGTCCACAGTGAATAAAAAGATAGGAATTCTCAGCAAATAAATAAAAACAATAAGAGACCAAAAAAAGTGAAAACCCTGGAACAAAATTTTTAAATAAAATATTTTTAATATTTCATTTTAATATTTTCATATAATATTTGAAATAAAATATTGCTGGAAGAACTTAACTAAAAGGATGAAAGTACATAAAACAGAGTCAAGATATCCAAGGAGCAGTCATTTTAACATTGCCTAGATCTGTCATGTTTTTCTAGCAGTTCACTTTAATTTATCCTCTAACCACTAGCCAAGGACAGAACCAGTTTCTCAGAGGTAGCTACTGATAATTGCTCCAAAACCCCTGCCCCAGCTTGTTTTATAAACAAGTTAACCTAATCAGCCCTTCATGACCTTCATGGCAAATCCCACTAACATGGCATGCAACTGACCCACCCATCTGCCTGCGATCCATCATCTGACATCAGTACCTGTGTTTGCCTGTCCCTCTCCTGATGCCATGAAGCAGACCACCACCCAATCATGTTAATGACCTGCTACCATCAAAGGGAAGGTTTAAAAGTCACTCAACTTCAAATAACATTTGGCATTGTGTTGTTAATCCTGCCCAGGCCACGAGTTTTTTGAGCTATGGCCAGCCAAGTTTTCCTAAGCTTTGGCTCCCTCCTCTATCTTGGGGAGGTAAATCTCCCCTCCCTCCCTCTCTCCCTAATTTATATTTTCTAGCCATTTCTTTGTTAAACTCTGGTATGTCCACGTGGCTCTTTGAGACATGGCCTCCATGTTTCCTAGTTTTGGCCCCCTCCTTTACCTGGGGAGAGGAATCTTCCTCTCTCTCTAAATTACTTTCTAAAGAAACTATATTTTCTAATATAACTTCCGTGCAATTCTTTGCATCTTTTGCACAGCAGCAGATCACAGACCAGACACTAGCCCCCTTCAGGCCTGATCTAACATTTTGGAGGCCCTTTTGGGAGTTTTAACTTAACATTTTTGGAGGTCCCACCAAGATTTTGACCTAAAAAGGAGATGGTAGAAAGAGTAAGAAAACATGAAGGTAGACCAACAGAAATCATATAATGTGAAGAGAGAAAAAAAGAATTAAAAATGAACAGAACCTCAGTGACCTATTAGAGAATATCAAACAATTCAACAGAAGGCACATGGAATCACAGAAGAAGAGTAGAGTGGAATAGAAAAATACTTAAAGAAATCATGGTTAAACAATTCCTAAATTTGATGAAAGTCAGAAATTTACAGTTACAAGATTCTCAATGAATATCAACCAGACTAACTACAAGGAAGTTCACACTGAGGCCAAACTGCTGAAAACCAACAATAGAGTATAAATATTAAAAGCAGCAAGAGAAAAATGACACATAACATACATGAAAATGTCAATCTGATTTACATATAACCTCTGAGCAGAAGCCATGGGTGTGAAAAGAGTATGAAACCTCTTTAAAGTTATGAAAGAAATAGTCAACCCAGAATTATACATCCATCAAAAATACTTTTTGAGAAGGGTGAAAGACATTTTCAGATAAAAGAAAACCAAGAGAAGTCACTGCCAGCAAATTTACATTATAAGAAGTGAGAGAGGGAATTCTTCTATATGAAGGGATCTGACTAAGGATAAACTTAGATCCTCAGAAAACAATTAAGAACATCAGAAATTATAACTATTGGTACAGATGCAAAAAAACCCCCCCCCAAAACCCTAGATTTTATCTTTTTGGTTTTTTCTTTAAATTTCTTTATAAGCTATATAACTGTTTAAAGCCGAAATTATAACATTCTCATACAGTTTATAACATAAAGTATAATAAAAATAACTATGAAGGAAGTTGGGGAGAGGGAAAAGGACATAAGTGGTTGTAAGATTTCTATATTTTACCTGACTTGGTACAATTATAACTAAGTAGACTGTGAAAAGTTAAAGATGTATATTGTAGTCACTAGAGCAACTACTTAATAATGCCAAAAAATACAGCTAAGGGCCAATAAGGAGGCAACCCCTTTGGGTACCCTCCCACTGTGAGAGCTTTTCTGCCCTCTCAATGAATCCTGCTTTCAAAAAATAAAATAAAATAAAAATAAAGGCTAATAAGAAAATTTAAATGGAATTCTAAAAAGTATTTGAATGACCCCAAAAAGAAGAAAGTAGGAACAAAAGAGACAAAATAGATGAGAAAACTATGTATCAAATAAGAACATGGTACCTCAACCCCCAACCATATCAATAACTACACTAAACTTTGATGAGATAAATATTTACTTAAAAGGCAGAGATTGTCACATAGATTTGAAAAAGAAAAAAAAAACACCTATATGCAAGCCACAGACAAGACCCACCTATATAACCCGAAAGTAAATATATAGAAATAAATATTCCATTTAAACCATAAAAATAAGAAGACTGAAATGGTTATATCAATAATTGATAAAATAGGTTTCAGGGAGAAAAAAAAAAGGTTTAAGAAAAAAAGTGTATTACCAGAGATGAAGAAGCACATTTCATAACAATGAAAGTTAAATTCACTAGTGACACGTAACAGCAAAAAAATGTTTATGTGCCTAACATAGTACATGATGTTAAACTGACAATTAGAGGTAAAAATGAACAATTCCAGAATCATAGTTGTAAAGTCTTTTTTCTCTGCGGGAGGATTATTTTAAATTGACAAGTAAAACATATATTTTTAATGGTGCACATGACACCTTGATATGTGTATTATGAAATGGTCAAATCAAGCTACTTAACAAATGCATTGCCTTTCACATTTATTTATCTTTTGTTGGGAGAAAGTTTAAAATGCATTATTTTGGCAATTTAAAAATATACGATATATTGTTATTAACTATAATCACTATGATGAATGCTCGATCTCTTGATGTATTCCTCCTACCTGAAATTTCATGTCCTTTAACACCTCTCTGGTCCACCTACCCCTCAGCCTCTGGTAACCACCATTTGATTCCTGGTTTCTATGAGCTCAATGTTTTTACAATCCATATATTTGAGGTCATGTGGTATATGTCATTATGTTCCTGGCTTATTTCACTTAATGTAATGTCTTCTAGGTTCATCCACATTGCCACTGATGTCAGGATTTCCTTTTTTTAAAAGGGTAAATAATATTACATTATATATACTAAATTTTCTTTATCCATTTATCCATTGATGGATACTTAAATTTGTTTCCATATCTTGACTTTTGTGAATAGTGCTGCAATAAACATGAGAGTGAAAACGTCATTTTGATTTGTTGATTTCCTTTCTTTTGGATATATACCCAGTAGTAGGACTGCTAAATCATTTGTTGGCTCTATTTCCAAATTTTTGAGGAAACTCCACACTGTTTTCCATAATGCCTTTATTAATACATTCTCAGCAACAATTGACAAGGGTCCCCTTTGCTATACACCCTCACCAACACTTGTTATCTTTGCCTTTTTAATAATAGCCATGAATCAATCAGTAGTGGTATATCCATACTGAAGAACACTACTTAACAATTAAAATAAAAAATTAGGTCAGAAGCAGTGGCTCATGCCTATAATCCCAGTGCTTTGAGAGGCAGAGGTAAGAGGATTGTCTGAGCTCATGGGTTTAAGACTAGCCTGGACAACTTAGGGAGACCTCATCTCTACAATAAATTTAAAAAAATTATCAGGGCTTGGTGGCACATGCCTGTAGTTCCATTTACTTGGAAGGCTGGGGTGAAAGTATCGCCTGAACCCAGGAGGTTGAGGCTGCGGTGGCCGTGAGCATGCCACTGTACTCCAGCCTGGGCGACAGAGACTCCAACTCAAAAAAAAAAACAACCAAAAACTAAAAATGAATGCATGCAACAACATGAATGAATCTCAAAAACATTCTGCTATGTGAAGAAAATTAAACACACAAAAAATAATATGTGATCAAAGGACGACCTCAATTACAAAGATGAAAAAACTTTTTAGCAAAAATGGAACTGTTCAATGTCTTCATTGTCGTAGTGGCTAAAATGGCTATATATAGCTATCAACATTCATCAAACTGTACAATTAAAAAAGGTAATTGAATTTTATTGCAAATACATAATAGCTCCATAAAGCTAGGAACAAAAAGAGTTCTTTCAAATCAATTACTTTTAGACATGAGCAATCGGACATAACCTTAAAATATATCTTGACCAACTCTCCTGTTAGGGGTTGGCTTGAGTCTCCCCAAGAAAATACATGTTGATGGGCCAATCCCCAATGCCTCAGAATATAACTTTATTTGGAAAAAGAGTCTTTACAGAAGTAATCGAGTTGACATGTGGTTATTGGGGTGGGTTCTAATCTAGCACGACTGGTGTCCTTATTAAAAAAAAGGAAATCTGGATGAGGCAGAGGCATGCAGATACACAGAAAGAACATCACGGGACAGCAAAGGCAGAGACTGGAGTGATGCACTGTATGCACCTAGAAGCCAAGGGATGCTGGAGGCTACCAGAAGCTGAGATGGAGACATGGCACAGTGGTTCCTAGCGCCTCCAAATACGGCGTGGCCCTGCCAAGACCTCAAGTTTAGACTCTTGGCCTCCAGAACTGTGAGACAATAAATGTCTGATGATTTTAGACACTGGTTTGTGGTCCCTTGCTTCTGCAGTCCTAGGAAATAAACACACTCCCACTTGGTACTAACCATGCTGACCACACTAATCATCACATTGTCCCGTTTCCTGAGGAATGTCTCTGAGACTGGAATATACCCCACAAATAGTCAAAAATACATACAGTAACCCAAAGATGCAAGTTGTTTTTTGTTTTCTGGTTTTTTTTTTTCAAAGTGGTTAGCAAAAGTTACCATCTTTTGGGTTCTGTCAGGTCACAGCAAGAATCACAGGAAAGCAATTTTTTAAAACTCTGATTCTACTTAGAGGAAAATAAATTTAAATTTCATCAGAAATGTGTAATAAACATAAAATAAGTGACCTAAATTGAACCCACTCTCTGTATTTAAATTACATAAACTCCTATTCTTTCATTTCAACACTCAAAGCAGACTGGCAGGAAACCTACAAAATGGGAGGCTACAGTGATCTCAGTTTCAAAACACAGCTGCATTTACAGTCAACAAAGACATTTTGGACCACAGGGAAGAAAAAAGGCAAAACAAAGACATACCTGTCTGTACATGACATGTGAGTGGGCTACTACCTGCAAGCTATTGCCAGGCTCCCAAACAAAGCTATTATACAAAGTTGTAAGAAATTGCCCATTTTACTGAATCTTCTTGAAGTGAAGACTTTGAAAACAATTTTGTATTGATGACTATATAAAGGCCTCTCCAAATATAGAAATGCTGCCTTCAGTTTACCATGAGAAGTTTTTTGTGAACTCTCTCCCCAACCCCACAGATTAGAATTCTCTATTATCATGAACACTGATGACATAGTCAACACACCTCTTGTGATGAAGTCAGGGCCCCCTCACAGGTGACACAGTATTTCAGGTGAGCAGGATTCCCTGTGCCACAGGCCCGGCAAATGACCTTCTCCTTGAAAACAGAGAATAAAAAATACACTTTTCTCTGAGCAAACAGCTATGCAAAGGAATCATCAAGTTGCCTTTTCTGTCAATTAGCCAGTTACAGACCCTGGTATAACACCCAGACCTCAGGATTGGTTTAGGAATTACTCTAGTGTCAGACAAATGAATATAGTTTTAAAAGAAACAAAACAAAACCCCAAACAAATAAACAAACACATTGAAAAGAGTATTCATTTGGTCATGGGAAGGCAAATTGAACACTACACTGATTACATGTAAGGTTTTTGTTGTTGTTGTCTTCCAATGTGGAAAACGTGATTCTCAGTAAGCTATCACATGGCTTAAACAGTAAACAGAAAGACTACCAAGTGATCATCTGTGTGTTTACAAGTAATGTGGTTCTTGGACTGGGGTTTACCCCATGGGTCTTTATGCTAAATATGAATTTAGGTTTGCTCTGTAGTTTTTTACTTAGAAGAAGTGGAAAGATTGCCTTAGAAAGGGAATGGTAAGTTCAACTTTCTGAGTCAGAACCCTGGGGTTTAAGTTGCAACACCAAAAAAACAAAAGACAATGACGGTTAAAATCGTCTAACTAGAGTTTACCTGATAGAAGTTTGCTAATATCTGTTTAGTCATGAAGTCATTCTGTTGTCTATGTTTGTTGAGATGAGGGTTTTACTAGGTTGCCCAGGCTGGTCTTGAACTTCTGAGGTCAAGCAATCTTCCTGTCTTGGCCTCCTAAATAGCTGAGACTGCAGGCAGATGCCCTATTCCTGGCAATTCTCAGGATACAATCTTTTAAAATTGTTGATGACAGGTTATATTAAGTATTCCTTTCTACTGCAAGACTGTGGTCCCTAGGTGTCCTGAAACCAACACAGTGTGCTCTGAAGCTGGTTCAAATAAAGAAGATGACTAAGAAAAAGAATGCCTAACCCCTAGCATTTTATTTCCAGTACCACTAGGTAGCTCTACAGAGTACCAGTCTTTCAAAGTCTGGTTCACTTCATTTTAGTAGAAGATTCCAAAGTCTTTCTAGGAGTCTGAGCTAACCCACAAAACCACCATCAGCAACCTAGACAACTCAAAGGGCAGAGGTCGACTGACTGCCATTCAACGTGGCACAGAATTACAGTCTTGCTCTCAGTGGTTCCTGGCACTCCCCAGGTCAACATTCTTCAAAGTTACTTAAAGTTGCTTTTGAGTAAGATTTAGGGCTGTGATATTCCTGAAAATATTGCCTCAGGAAAGACCTGGCAAAATCCATCGAAAAGTGAGACAGATTTTCTGTCCCTGTCAAAAAAAAGTAATCTTGCTGTGTGCTGCAGGAAATACTTCCTCTATGAATAGAAGACTGGAAACCAGCTAAAACTGCTGACATATCAAGCCTAACAGCTTCCTTCAAGGTCAACACCTTGCAGGGCACACAATCTAAAACTTAGCCCAATTCAAACTCTGCCTAGCCCCAGCCCTGCCTTGCAAAACTCTCTGTTTTTATGTTTTAGTGAATAAACTTTATTTTTTAAAGTCCTAATAGCATAAGATATACACTTGTTGAAGGTACATCCTTTAGTAAATCATAAAAATTCCATGCTAAAATAAACAAAACACGAGGAAAAAACATAGTACCAATAGAAATTATCACAAGATTCATATTCGAGATAAAACAGTAAAGGCAATACCACAAAATATTACTTCCTGTGATCTTGGGCAAGTTCATGTTTGCGAAAGCCCTCTCTGGGAGCTGTCCCAAATTCCAGGGATATCTTGCCAATATGAAACTTATTTACTCAAGAATTTCAAAGTCCATAATTCTTTTTGAAAACTTGACATCAGAAGCCAAATATGATTTTTTAAATTTCATCTTTGAGTTCTTAGTTGGTTTCTTCATGATAAGATACACAAGGGGGAACCCCCCAAAAAGGAATTATCTTTTGGAGGGTAGGCCCCTTGTAGTACAGGCTTCACCTGCTACGAAAGTTTTCTAGGAACCCATCAGTATCAGTGTCCCAGGTAGTGTTGCTGTGAGAGGCTGCATTCAGCTTCAGTGAATTTTTTTTTGAGATTCTTTCATTGTGTTTGCCCATTTCATCATGGGCGATTCACGAGCGCATCTGCCCACACAACCCTGAGTGTTCAGCAGTTTTGACCAAGGTCATGCCCCACCCTCCCTATTCGCCCAATCTTGGACCGGGCAAAATTTTTTATTTCCCTAAATGAGAAAAGTCCTCAAAGAGAAATGTTTTGCCGATGTGGAAGAGGTGAACAACAAATGGCAGAAGTACTACAGGTACCAAAAATGACACTATCTCTACCATGTTCTCAGGATTTGACATGCAGCTTTTTCTCAGTCACTGGATTCATGGGTTCAATCCATTTGTGAAGCTGTGATAGTGTAACTGGAAAACTCTTGTGGTGAAAATTCCTTATTAATTTGTATTAACATGCTGATCTTTCCCCAAACAAATGAGCTGAAAGGTAATTTACTGGAACTGTCCTGAGCAACTTTATCAACTGTCACATATAAATATAACAGGAATATTCTTAAACAAATGGAAACTAGGGTTTTTTAAAGTATATATTTATTACTAGCCAACAGAGTTTTAATATTTTCATTGTTAGTTTAACAAAAAGCCTAGCCGACTTTCCTTCTGTAAAGTTCTCCTTGTAGGTTTTTTAAAAAGTACTGTACATATTTGCTATCACATTGTGCATAGATTCCTAATGGGTAGTTTTGTTTTTGTGGTTTTTTTGGTCAGGTCATAGCAACAAACTGCAGATTCCCTGTTTGTAATGTAAATGATGAATACAATTTGTTAATATATCTGATTCCTAAGTTTTGCTATTACAAATTTTATAACATTTCCAAGAAAAAAAATTGATGAGTTCAAAACCTGTTTTGAGCAGTGGAAAAACATCTTGACAGGTGTATTGTAACAAACGGAGAGAATTTTGAAGGTGACTGAAGTTTAAACATATAAGAATAAATGCACAATTTCTGATAAAATTCTGTGGTTTTTTTGGTCCCCCTCGTATAACTTTGGCCCACCACTGAATTAGAAACAAAGTGCAAGTGACCATCTCTTGCTCATAAAAATTGCCATTTAAGAAAGGGGCATTTGATGCTAATGATCACTACATGAAATCTGACATTTATGTATGTGAACTCCTCTTAGAAGAAGTACTCATGCCTCATTGCTGAATATCACTATGGTCACCTTTGCAGTATTTCCCTGAGGAAGCTATGCACTAATGCCAGTGCCTAATTCACCTGTCAAAGAAATTTTGGAATTCCTTCTGGAATGACATTCAAAGCGGTTGTCATATTACCCTTGATGCTCTGAATATTATCAAAATGTATTCTTTTCAATATTTCCTTAATCTTCAGTAAAGAAAAAAGTCACTGCAGCAAGATCAGGTGAGTAGGGAGGGTTTTCCAATACAGTTATATGTTTACTGGCTAAAAACTCCCTCACAGATGGTGCTGTGTGAGCTGGTGCATTGTCATGATGCAAGAGCTCCTTTGGGGCCATTTTTGCATACACCTTTCTCCTGCCAAGATTTTCAGTTAAGATTTTCCTATTCCTCTATCCATGTTTATTTGATCTGCTATGCTTCTAACAGTGAGTCAATGACTTTGATGCACAATTTGACAAATTTTGCAATGTTTTCGTCAGTTCTGCTTGTTATTAGCCATCCTGGCCTCTCTTCATCAGTGACACTTTCTGTCCCCTCAGAAAAACATTTAATCCATTTGCACACTGCCATTTTCTTCACGACATTATCCCCATAAACTTGAACTAACATGTCCCTGATTTCATGTCCATTCTGGCCAGGTTTAACAAGAAATTTAATGCTTGGTCGTTGCTCTAATTCAAACTCTGATATTCTCATGATGACAACTCAGATGGCCATCCCAGAAAAAGAGTTCCAAAATTGCTTTGAGGGGTGGACCAGGCACTGGCACCAGTGCATAGCTTCTCAAGGGGAGTACCTCAAAGGTGACCACAGTGCTATTCAGCAATGAGGTATATAGCAATTTTTCTAGGATGTGTTCATGAATTTAATTGTCAGACCTCATAGACGTACTGTGTATATCCTCAAGATAGAATTTACAACAAACTGAAAGAAAAAACTGCTTGTTTATACCTTTGTATCTTTCTGCCTTCTCACAAAATGAAAAAAAAAACTAATTTCAAATACTGAAAATGGCCTGACATATACTGAATTTGGGTCACAACTAACACTTATCCCTATCTCTCCTGTTTTAAATAGTCCAAAGAGGCCAGGCTCGGTGGCTGAGTTTGTAATCCCAGCACTTTGGGAGGCTGAGGCGAGTGGAATGCCTGAGCCCGCGGGTTTGAGACCCACCTAGGCAACTTGGCGAGACTCGTCTCTACAATAAATAAAAAATTAGCCGGACATGGTAGTGAGCGCCTGTAGTTCCAGCTACTTGGAAGGCTGAGATGGAAGGATAGCCTGTGCCTAGCAGGTCTAGGCTGCGGTGGTCAGGAGTGTGCCACTGCACTCCAGTCTGGGCGACAGAGTAAGACTCCAGCACAAAAAACAAATAAATAAATAAATAAATAGTCCAAAGAGTTTGGAATGACATTATCTTGAGTAAATATATTAGTAAGAATAGGTTTGGCTGTGATTGTAAGAACACCAAAAATAACAGTGGCTTAAACAAGAAGGAAATGGATTTCTCTCATGTATAACAAGTCTGGAGACAAGCTTCCAGGGCTGTATGGTGGTTCCTGAGGGAGTTTTTAAAGTTTCTTATGATTGAAAATAGCCATCTAACAAAAAGATTAGTACAGTTTCATCTACCTGACTTTGGTCCAGCTAGTTCTTCAAAATCCCATTTCTGAAGGTTTACATAGCCTGGGATAGCTTTAAACTCTTTACAGTGACGGGAGCTTGGAGGAGGAAGACAAAAATGGACTTATCTTTTCTCTCAATACAATTTGCCTACATAGAATCCACAAGGCTATTTTACAATTCTGATAGTACATTAAGTCCATGCATTTCCTTTACTGCTAAGAATTTCTGCTTTTTTAGCCCTAAAATTCCCTTTATCAAATCCATTATGTCTTCTAGTGACATTTACTTGGGATTATAGAGGAGGTGAATGGGACTATATATTGAAAACTGGAGAAAAGGTACAGTGGTATGTTCAATGATTCTACCAAAACATTTTTCACAACATGACATCATTTGTCTAGCAAAGTTTTTTGAATGTATGTGATGATACACAACTATTTCTTCTATGTAACTAGTTGTAGTCGTTATTTTTCTGCATAGTAGGGACCTATAATCCAAACACAGTATATATAAGATTGAAGACACTTTAAGAACAATAAGTCGATATTAAATGTAATGTTGACATTTAGGCATATGCAGCAAAAAAAATTGTCTAAGTGAGTTGTAAAGCAATTTGTCCTCCAAATCCATATTTATGGAATACAGTGCTACATATGAGGAAGGATCAAAAAAAGCCAGAATTGATTTATAAAAAATTGCATATTCTTTCATAGTTAAACCTCGGTCTCCCTCAAAGTCCTCTCCATTTAATGCAATATATCTATTATGGTGCTTTTTCCACTGCTCAAAACAGATTTTGAACTCGTCAATTCTGAAGCCTTTTAGTGTTTCTGCTGTTTTTTGTTTCACCTCTTCCACATTGGCAGAACATTTCTGTTTGAGAACTTTTTAAATCCAGAAAACAAAAATAAATTGCTCAGGGTGTAACTACTGAACACTCAGCACACTCAGAACCAGTCACCTGTTTGTCACAACTTGCGACTTTTCTTCCACAAACTATGACGCAACCTTCTCAAAACTTCCAGATAAAAGCTTTGGTTGACTGATCTGGAGAAACAAATTCCAAGCATACTACAAGGGGCACACCATCCAAAAGGTAATTTCAGCGTTTTTCTTTGGTTTCCTCTTTGTATCTCTCTTAAGGTTATAGGTAATATCAGCAAGTTAAACTCTTGGGCACCATATGATTCCAAAAATTAGAATGGATTTTGTTCATATATATTAACTTATCAATTGTTACCCCATTCCACTGGTTAAAAACAAACATACAATTATAAACATCACTTTCTATGTATCCGATCCATGTTTCCACAGACCCACATTTCATTACCTTCAAGTGGAGGCTGGCTGCTGGCTGCAGTTGTGGAGCAAGCAGGGCCTCGCACACCTCACAGATTGGGATGTTCATGGGCATCATGCTTCCTCACCCTGCGCATAAGCCCATCTGCACAAAGAAAGAGGTCAAGCTTGGGTTGGGATGCAGAAACGGAAGATCTGAGTAGATCTTAGCATGGAATAGGGTTTAATTTGTTCTTGTAAAACAACTTTTAAAATAATTATCTTTATGGTAGAAATGCTAATTACTCTGATTTGACCATTACACATTGTATGCAACAAATATCATTTTGTATAATTGGGTACAAATTATTTTTTTGAGTTGGAGTCTTACTCTGTCACCCAGGCTGGAGTGCCATGGTATGCTCATGGCCACTGTAGCCTCGAACTGCTGGGCTAAGGCAATCATTCTGCTTCAGCCTTCCAAGTAGCTGGAACTACAGATGAATGCCACCATGTCTGGCTAATTTTTTTTTTTAGATGAGGTCTCACCAAGTTGCCCAGGCTGGTCTCTAACCCATACGTTCAGGCAAGGGTATGATTTTTATGCACAATTTTTTTTTTTTTGAGTTGGAGTCTCATTCTGTCACCCAGACTGGAGTGCAGTGGCCGCTCCCAGCCACCGCAGTCTCGACCTGTTGGGCTCCGGTGATCCTTCCGCCTCAGCCTTCCAGGTAGCTAGAACTACAGGTGTGCGCTACCACGCCCAGCTCATTTTTTACTTATTGTAGAAATGAGATCTCGCCAAGTTGCCCAGGCGGGTCTTGAACCCGCAGGCTCAGGCAATCCACTCACGTCAGCCTCCCAAAGGCGCAGGATTACAGGCTGAGCCACTGAGCCCGGTTATGCACAATTTTAATGTGCTAATTTAAGAAATAAATAATAAAAATAGTTGCTATTGTTATTCTTTTATTCCTATTAAAAGTATGTTTATTATAAAAAAAGAGGGGTAAAAAAGAAAAGAAAAATATTCATAGGAAATTAACTTGTAGCATGATAGAATGAGGAAGTCAATTAATCCTCTCCCCAAAAAACAATGATAAAGTCAGATAAAGTTGTCAATCACTTCAGCAGTCTGAGAGTTGACCAAGGGCAGGCAACAAACTGAGAAGTTCCTGAAAATGACTGAACTTCAGAAGAGCACACTCAATTCTGTATGGTTCTTGCCTGGGCTGCTCCCCACTCCCCTGGTTCCATCTGGGTGGTGGCTCCACTAGGGCAGAGCAGGCTGTGACACCCAGCAGGTTTGTGACTACTGATGGACAGGACTCAATTGATTTGGAGCATTACTATGGTGATGATCTTAGTGGCAAGCAAACCCTGGGGACAGAGGCTCTCCTAGTTTTAAATTATGAACTTGTGGGGGGCAATGGACCAGCAAGCTGGCCATGGATTTAACAGGGAGTCCTGGAGGTCATTCAACTATAGGAGCCGATAAACTTTCCACATGTCTTTAGTTGACTGGAGGCTATGCACATGTGCAGTATAAACCAGAGCAAGCCCAAGCCACCCACACATCCCAGACTGATGGAGAATATACATGGAGGGCTTGAGAACAGATTGAAGTCTGAATGTTCTGCCCAGCAACACACAGATCCATCAGCAGACAGTAGAAGCTCATTGGGTGATGTGCCTGAGCACAATTTCTGGCCAATCTTCAGTTGAACACTAAGATGTGAGACTCAAAGGCAACTCCAGGCTTAAACATAAAAACAAAAAATAAACTCTGACACCAGTGGCCAAACATGGCAGGGGAGACAGACATTTAAGATTTAATCCAAGTAAACAAAATACAAAGCAACAATCCTCAGGAAAAAGGAATCCAGAGTTGCCTCAATATATTAGCTAAAATATCCCATATTCAAGAAAAAATTTTGGACATGTAAAAACCAAGAAGGTATAGTCCATACTTAGGGGAAAAATAGTCAACAGAAATTGTCTCTGAGTACCCTCAGCTGTCGGATTTAGCAGACAAAAATTTCAAAGCAACTATTATAAGAAATGATCAAAGAAAAAAATAAAGCCACATTTAAGAAAGTAAAGAAAGTACGATGACAATGATCTGATGAATAAGGAATATGAATAAAGATATATAAATTACTAAGAATAATTAAATCAAAACCTGGAGTTGAAAAGTCAAATAACTGAAATGTGAAAAATCACCAGAGGGACTGCTCTGGAGTCAGAGCAGTTCAGAGATGACAAAAGAAACAATCAGTAAATACGAATACAGGTCAATAGAAATTATCCAATCTTAGGCTCATAGAGACACAGCAAAAAAGAAAAGAAAAAGAATAAAAGAAAAAATTGATCCAATATGAAGAACAGAAAGAAAACAAGACTGAAGAAAATAAGCAGATCATCAAAGACAGTATGCTGTTGAGATCATCAAGCATACCAACATATGTGTAATGCCAGAGAAGAAAAGGGGCAGAAAAAGAATTTGTAGAAATAATGGCCCAAAACTTCCCACAAAGGAAGAAAAACATTAGTCTACAAATCCAACAAGCTCAACCAATCCCAAGAAAGATAAACACAAAGAGATCTGCACTTAAACATGTTATGATCAAACTGTTGAATGTCAAAGACAAAGAGAAAATCTTGAACATAACAAGGAAAAGTTCTTATCACACACATCAAAGATAACAGAGACCAGGAAGAAGCAGAATGACATACTAAGGGACTGAAATAAAAAACAACTGCTAAACAAGAATTCTACATGCAGCAAAACTATCTTTCAAAAATGAAGGTCAGATAAACATTCTCAGATAAACAAAGACAGAGAAAAACTGCTAGCAGACATGTCTTATGAGAAATACTAAAGGGACTTAATCAGGTGGAAAGAAGATGACACTAAATGATCACCTGGGCTCACAGGAAGACATGAAAAGACCAGATATCACACACATGTGGGTAAATATAAATGACTCCATAGACAGTTCTGCTCATTTTCTTTGAACAACATAAGACTATGCAATGCCACACTTTTCACTGTATAACATACATAGATGTAATACACATGAAATGATGATTACATAAAATATAGATTACATAAAAGATAAAGAGAGAAGAAAAGGAGACCTACTGGAGCAAAATTCCTGTATCCTACCAAAATTAAGTTAAATCATTCTGAAATAGACTGTGATAAATCAAAGTACAAATTGTAACCCCTAGAATACCAGATAACTTTAAAAATAGACCAGGTATTATGGCTTATGCCTGTAATACCAGCACTTTGGGAGACTAAAGTTAGAAGATCCCAGGAGTTTGAGATCAGCCTAACTAACATAGTGACACCTCATCTCTACAAAAAAAAATTAGCCAGGTGCAGTAATGTGCACCTGTCGTCCCTGCTACTAGGGAGTCTGAGACAGAAGGATCATCTGAGCCCAGAATGTCAAGGTTGTGGTGAGCCATGACTACACCAGTGCACTCCAGCCTAGGTGACAGAGTGAGACCCCAACTCAAAAATAATGATAATAATAACAATACCGAAAATCAACAGAAGAATTAAAATGGCACACTTAAAATAATTTAACACAGGAAAGCAGTAAAGGAGGAGACGAAAAACAAAAGCAAAAAGACATGATACAAATAAAAAGCAAATAGCAAAATGGCATATGTGAATCCAGCCACATCAATAATAACATTAAATAGAAATCAACTGAACATCATACTCAAAAGGCTAAGGTTGTAAGAATGGGTAAAAAAGCAAGATCCAAGTATATTCTGTCGAGTAGAAACACACCTTAGATTCAAAGACACAAATAGGTTGAAAGTAAACATATAAATAAAGATTCACAATGCAAACATTTAACTACAAGACAGCTGGAGTGGTTACATATCCGAGAATAAAGAACTTTAAGACAAAATATTACTACAAAGATATTTTGTGATGGTAAAAAAAATCAGGAAGTTTTTCAATAAATCAGAAAGATATAGCAATTATAAATGTATATGAACTTAGTCTGTTCAGGCTCTGATAACAAAATACCACAGACTGGGTGGCGTATAAACCTAGAAATGTATTTCTCACAGTTTTGAGGCAGGGAAGTTCAAGGTCAGGGTGCTAGAAAATTCGATGTCTCATGAGGGTTCACTGTAGCTGTATCCTTACGTGGTGAAAAGGTAGACAAGCTCCCCTGAGCCTCTTTAATAAGGATACTAACTCCATTCATAAGGGTTCTATCATTATAACCTAATTACCTCCCAAAGACCCCCCACCTACTAATACCATCACCTTGAGGGTTAGGATTTAAACATGAATTTGGGGGTGGGAGGGGGTCAAACATTTAGTCCATAGCATGGACATAACAACAAACCACCAAAATACATGAAACAATAATTACAAGCCAGACTCCATCTATCACCTGAGCACCTTAAAGGTCCAACATTTATTGGGGACCACAGTGGTGTTTTGGACCTTCAAGAATTGGCACGAATTCAGAGCCAGTATTTAGCAATCCCCCAAAGAGTTGGGCATTTCTTATACCCAGTGAAGTCACTCCATTGAAAGGCATGCCTAGGGCATTTGCTGCTGGAACTCACTGGGCAGCTACCACTGGGGTGCCTGGGAGACTACCTGGGAAGTGGCAGGGGTGCCCGCAGAGGTAACTGAGAACTGTTCATGGGTTATCACTGAATATCAGAGGGTTCAGCACAACCACAGGGGCAAAAAGAGAGGAAAGCACACCCATCTGCATCTCTCTACTGAAACCCCCTGAGTGTCTAGTAGTGGGATCCTGTCCTGTTAAGTCCCAGAAGCCCAGCTGAAAGCAGGACACAAGAAATGGTTGTGAGTTTGAATTACAAATCTGTTTATACATTACAGCCTATTATTGTACTAATAAAACTATACTGTAATTTGGAGGGGCAATATCGATGTTTTAAGCTTTATCATTTTAAATATTTGTAATCTCTGATGACCTTTCCATCCTGTAAAGCAAAGAAAGTTCTAAAAATCCATTTCCAGGCAAGTAGAAAGTAACTTTTTTTTTTTTTTTGAGTTAGTGTCTCACTCTGTTGCCAAGGCTGGAGGGCAGTGGCATCATCACAGCTCACCACAGACTCCAACTTCTGGACTCAAGCACTCCTTCTGTGTCAGCCTCCTGAGTAGCCTGGGATTACAGATGTGCGCCACCATGCCTGGCTAATTTTTTATAGAGATGAGGTCTTGCTATTGTGACTGAAGGTCACTATCAAGTCTTCAACTGGTCTCAAACTCCTGGGATCAAGGAATCCTCCTGCCTTGGTCTCCCAAAGTGCAGGAATTACAGGTGTGAGCCACTACACCCAGCCACAAGTAGAAAATAACTTTGATATTATATCAACTAACATAAACAAGGAAAAAAATCAAACCAATGGGACGTGTTCATATTGTGTTTTCTGTATTTTCTTGTTCAAGGAGTTCAAAATATATCATAAAAGGAAATTAACTTCTACAGAAATCTTGAGCAATACATTGGAGAAATATTAAAATAGATATCCATTTAGTACCTGACTCCTTGCTTGAGGTATAACTCAATTCTAAGACTCCGGACTTAGTAAATTAGTGACTTTTTAGTCACTGAATTAGTTACTTTTTCTTAGTAACCAGGTTTTTAATTTTTTAATTTATTTGTTGAGTCAGAGTCTCACTCTATTGCTCAGGCTAGAGTGCAGTGGCATGATCGTGTCTCACTGTACCCTAAACCTCCTGGCTTGAAGTAATCCTTCCGGCTCAGTCTCTCGAGTAGGTAGAACTACAGGCACGCATCACCATGCTTGGCAAAATATTTTTATTTGTAGACACAAGGTCTCACTGTGTTGCCTAGGCTGGTCTCGAACTCCTGGGTTAAAGTGATCCTCCTGGGCAACCTCTTTGGGTCCCCTCCTGCTGTAGGAGCTTTTCTGTCCCCTCATTCAATTCTGCAACAATCCTCCTGCCTCCGCCTCCCAAAGTGCTGGGATTACAGGTATGAGACACCGGGTCCAGCAGGGACTATCTTTTTTAAGTTGATCCTTTTTCACACAAGATCATAGATCCACTTTAGTTCATTTCGTAATCCTCTGTCCAAACCAAACAAACAAACAGAAAACCAAAAGCACAAATAGCAAGTGCTTAAAAGATGAACACATTTTGATGAAGGTTTTAAGTTTTAGCAAACCAAGTACGTCTTTGAACTAACTACAAAATTAGCAATAGGATAATATTCATTATCGTCTACCCTTAGCCAAAGCTTTTACATCTAAATATATAGATCAATCCATAGCTTTTTTCGACAGAGCGGTACATCTTATGGATATATAAATATGTAAGTAATTAGTACTTCTCTCCATTTATTTCTAGAATATATTTCCTTATGGCACTCAGGGTATGAGCAGAAAAATCAAATGAGTAGGAAATATTTATTTATCCATGCATGTCTCATTAAAACAATGAGATCTCAACTGTTTTCTGAGCCTGTGCTTCTTCCAGGCACAAGACACGGCATTACAAACAAGTTCTTCCATTGTTACGTAGGTGTCTGGAAAGAGTTTAATCTGCCAGTGATCTCTTTCAAAGAGTATTTATGTTTGTGGTACAAGTGTACCAAGCACTGTGTTACTGCTGCAAATAAACACCAGATCAACTAATGAAAGATGTTTTGAAGCATTCTGCTGCTCACCTGAGCTCCTTCCGGGGGTGGGAGACGACAGCCAATTATGGGCGGGGCAGGAGAGCCACATTCTTGACAGAAGCCAGCAAAGGGATCAGATGGGGGGGGGCGGGTAAGGCAGTGGGCACACCTGCAACAAAATAGGTCCCCATGTTCTGATGGGTCCATATTCAGAAGACTGATGAACATCAAAAAGTGCTCAAGGAGTCTTAAAAACCAAACAGAAACAGATCACTCTCAACATCTTTGGAACAAGTTCAAGACAGGAGATTCTTCCTAGGTCATTTTATGCCACAGTGGTCTCTCAGTCACAACCTCTGGTGCCAAGCCCATGTCAGTTACTGATAGTGGCAGGAAGTTTATCGGCAGCCTCAATCCCACTTCTTGGTGGGGCTCTGGTTTGTCCCATCACATTGGATTTGATAAGTGTGAGGGTGAGACCTGGGAATTCCAGTGATGCCGATACTCATTTTTCTTATCTTTTGAGTTGGAGTCTCACTCGGTCGCCCAGACTGGAGTGCAGTGGCGGTTCCCGGCCACCGCAGCCTCGACCTGCTGGGCTCCGGCGATCCTTCTGCCTCAGCCTTCCAAGTAGCCGGAATTACAGGCATGCGCTATCACGCCCGGCTGAATTTTGATTTATTGTAGAGATGAGGTCTCGCTGCCCAGGCGGATCTCGAACCCTCAGGCTCAGGCAATCCACTCACCTCAGCCTCCCAAAGGCGCGGGATTACAGACTGAGTCATCGAACCCGGCTCCATACGCACTTTTCTGACCTGCGACCACTGAGAGTGGTGTGAGGTACAGGTCTCCTTGTCTGTGAGTCCGGCCTTTCTCTTTCCTATCTGCTTAGATTCTGAGGCCCTGCCCCAGCAGCAGCTGGCCCCATTTCTCACACATCTGGATCCCAACATGCAACCCCCACTCATGTAATTGGGTTCTGGCTGTCAGCCAATGTGACCGCATTCTTGGAATTAGGCTTTTCTGCGAAAGCACGACTGCTGCCATACCTTTCCAGGCACATTGGGTCCTGGACCCGTGACCATTGATATGAATAGCTCCTCAGCAACTTTGAGACTTGAATACTGTGCACTAAAATTACCTGGTTACCTACACCCATCTCTAGCACAGTCTCCCAACAATAACCAACAAGATAGGTGAGCTCACTTCCCACACTTCTAACCCTTTCAGTGCTTCCTCACTGTACCAGGGTACCCAGGTTCCACCATGTCTTCTGCCTGGACCCACCCATTAGGGCAATGAGTTTTCTCCTTTCTACACCCAGAGTTCGGGAAGGCTCAACAGTCCACGGAGTTACCTATCTCATTCCTCTTACATGCATTGAGGGCAATGAGCTGGGGATCTGAGATGGTCAGGAAACTAGAGCAGTTGCCAAGGATGCCAAAAGAAAAACTACAGAGAGAGCTTCAGAATATTGCCGAGGATCACTGTCAAGTCTTCAGATGACTACTACTGATCAGTGCATATGTTCGAAGAAACTTGAGTAAGCCAGAAAATAAACAAAGGGGGAAAGAAGAAACAACCCACAGGACTTAAGCAGGGCTGGGAAATTCAAACTCACGCCAGTCAGCCATATATATACTCTATATATGCTGTAAATAGCCCATTAAAATGCAGAGATTGTCAGATATGATTTTTTTAAAGGCAAGACCCAACTATGTGCTACATACAGGAAACCAACTTTACTTACTTATTTTTTAAATCAACATTGTTCTTACAAGTTCAAAGGAAATCAACTTTAAATAGAGAAACACAACTAGGTTAAAAGTAAAGGGATGAGTTGGGTATAGTGGTTCATGTCTGTAATCCCAGTACTTTGAGAGGCCAAGGCAGGAGGATTACTTGAGGCCAAGATTTCAGGACCAGCATGAACAACATAGCAAGACTTCATCTCTACAAAAATAAAAATTAAAAATTAAAAATTATCCAGGTGTGGTGGTATGTCTATATTCCTAGCTACTTGAGAGGCTGAGACAAGAGGATCGCTTGAACCTAGAAGTTCAAGGCTGCAATGAGCTATGATCATGCCACTCACTCCAGCATGAGTGACAGGCAGAGACCTGCTGTCTCTAAATACCATACAAACACTAACCAAAAGAAAGCAGGAGTGGCTACCTTAACATCTGACCAAGTACATTTCTGAGTCAAACTTATCAGGGTTAAAGAAGATTATTTTGCAATGATAAAGGGGTCATTCAGCAAGAGGGAATAAGAATTCAAAAGGTCTGTGTAGTGAACAGCAGAGCTTCACAGCACATGAAGAAAAAAAATTATGGAAATGGAATTGCAAGGATAAATAGGCAAATTCATAATTACAGTCCTAGTTATTGTCAATTTCTCAATAACTGATTATATAATCAATAGAAAATTAGTAAAGACAGAGAAGATTTAAACAATGCTACCAATTAACTTAACCTAATTGATATTTATAGTACACTCGCTCTAGCAAAATATGTATTCTTTTAAAGTGTATGTGGAATATTTGCCAGTCAAATCATACACTGTATGTTTTCTGAACAAAAGGAATTAAATATGAAATGAATACCCAAAAGACACAGAGAATATCCCCTGTGTTTGCAAAAAACACTTTTAATAATCCATTGGTCAAAAAAATTAAAAAAATAACAAAGGTAATTAGAAACTGTTTTAACTGAATGAAAACAAAAACACACATATCAAATTTGGAGGCTGTATGTAAAACTGTACTCAAGGGGATATATATAGTTCTAAATTAGAAAAGAAGAAGGGCTTCAAATAAATGATTTCATCTTCCCATTAAAGAAACTGAAAAAAGAAGAGAAAATGAAACCCAAAATTCACTCAAAACCTGAATGAACTTGCATATACTAAAGAAACTGAATGTATAACTA
The DNA here is from genome assembly GCF_000164805.1 of Carlito syrichta. Lineage (NCBI taxonomy): Eukaryota > Metazoa > Chordata > Mammalia > Primates > Tarsiidae > Carlito > Carlito syrichta. Next base: position 16,636 of record NW_007259175.1, on the reverse strand, counting down.
AAAATCTTTCTGAAAGAGAGCTCCAGATTCAATAATTTCACTTGTGGATTCTATCAAACAAGTGAGGAAGAACTAGCACCAATTTTTACATAATCTCTTTCAGAAAATTGAAGGAGAGGGGATAATTTCCATTCCATTCCAGATGTCAGAATTCTCCTAATACTGAAACCAGACACAGGCACTAACAAGAAGAGAAAATCTCCCAGTAACACTTATGCAGATGCCTGTGAAAAATTCTTTAAAACCTTTTCGCAAAACAAATTCAACAATATAGGAAATAGATTAAACTTCAAGTGGACCTATCACAGAAATGCAAGGTTGGTTGGCCATTTAGAAATCAATAATTTTACTTAAGAACAGAATTCAAGAACAGAAAAAAACAGATGAAGAAAATGCTTTGTACAAAATCCAACACCTATTACTGATTTTAAAAATGAAAAATCTCAGCACACTAGGAACAGGTGAAAATTTAGTCAGCCTGATGAAGGTCATCAACAAAAACCCACCTAATATCATAATTAATGTTCAAAGACAAATACTTTCCCCATAGAGTCAAGAATAAAACAATAATGTCTACTCTCACCATTTCTATTCAAAATTATACCAGAGGTTGTAGCCAGTGCAACAAGTCAAGAAAAAGGACACAGGAGAAAATCTTAATGAATGGAATAAATCTTGGGTTTGGGAAAGAGTTCTTAAATATGACAAACTGAGAATGAACTGTAAAAGGAAAACAAACTGACATCATCAAAATTTAAAAACTTTAGCTCCTCAAAAAACACTACTAAGAAAGGAAAAGCCAAAGTCCAGAAGAAAATACATGTTAAACATATATCTGCCAAAGAATATGGACAACTCTACAATAAGAAAATATATAACCCAATTTTTTCTACAGGACAAAAAGTTTGAACAGACAATTTATCACAGAGGGATGGAGAGCAAATAAGCACATGAAAAGATGCTCAACATCATCAGTCACTAGAGAAATGCAAATTAAAACCACAATGAGATACTACTACAATCTCACTAGAATGACCAAAAAAATAAATGAGTTGGCAAGGATTCAGATAAAAATGAAATTCTCATACACTACTGTGGGATATGCAAAAACAGCAAAATCACTTTGGAAAACATTTTGGTGATTTCTTTAAAAGATAAACATATCTAACATATGACTCAGTCATTCATCTTCAGGATTTTATCCCAAGGGAAACAAAAGCATGTGCACATTCAATGACTTGTATACAAATGTTCATAGCAAATTTATCACTTTTTAAATATTTAATATTACATAATTTAATTATTAATATTAATATTTAATATTTTAATTTAACCAGTTAGAGGCAGGAAAAACCATTGTTTTGTCGCATCTTTACATTCTTTGGGACCAAAATGTATCTGCAGGATTTAAGGCAGGGTAGAGAGAATGTGACACTTACCTGAGAAAATCTGTCTCCCTTTGAATTCTCATAATCTCTGTGCTTGTCAAACTCTTCTGACCAATCATGTGCAAAAACAGGAGACTAAAATTAAGAATACAGGTATTATTCTTACATGATATATTACATGATATAGTTCATATAAGAATATATAGATATATAGTTAATATAACACAGTAAAGAACATGGCATAGTAAAATTCCATTAAAAAATCATTATGGGGGCTAGGAGCAGTGGCTCATGCCTGTCATCCCAGCATGTTGGGAGGTCAAGACCATAGGAATGATCATTTGAGTACAGGAGTTTGAGATCAGCCTGGAGAAAATAGTGAGACCTCATCTCTACAAAAAAAGTTAACAAATTAGCTAGGCATGATGGTATGCACCTAGTCCCACCTACTCAGGAGGCTGAGGTGGAAGGATCATCTGAGTCCAGGAGGTTGAGGCTGTGGTAGCTGTGACTGTGCCACTGCACTCCAGACTAGGCAACAGAGTGAGACCCCAACTCAAATTAAAAACTCATTGTGGGTAAGGTCATAAATAGTTATTACTCTAGTACCTAACATTTAAAAATTATTTAAAGTGCTATTCATAATCAGATATGTATATCTCATTAAAAATAAGAGTTTATACTCCTTAGAACTGGAACAGGGCAAGGATGCCCACTTTCACCACTACTATTCAACATAGTACTAGAAGACCTAGCCAAAGCAATTGGGCAAGAAAATGAAAAATAATGAGTATCCTACTACGCAAAGTGGGGACCAAAGGGAGGCCCAAATTTTACCTGTACAATGTCCACTTGTATACCTAATCCTGAACTCTACCCCCTTTTTTAAAAATTAAAAAACATGTATATATATATACATATACATGTATATGAGTATCCACATTGGAAAAGAAGAAATCAAACTATCTCCATATGCCCCGGTTATGATCTTATACCTAAAGAACCCTAAGGTCTCCTCCAAAAGACTCCTGGACTTGATATATAAATTCGTTAAAGTTTAAGGATACAAAATCATCACAAATAAATCAGTGGTGCTGATATACACCAATAGCGAAAAGTTAAGAATCAAATAAAAAACTCAATTCCATTTACAATAGCAGTCAAAAAGCTAAAATACCTAGGAATATATTTAACCAAGGGGTGAAAGATGTTTAAAAGGAGAACTAAAAACTATGATGAAAGAAATTGCAGAGGACACAAACAAACAGAGGAACATCTCATGTTCATGGATTGGAAAACTTAACATTATTAAAATGACCATATAATCCAATGTAATCTACAGATTCAATGCAATCCCTATCAAACACCATCATTTTCCACAGATAAGAAAAAAGTCCTAAAATTCATATGGAACCAAAAAAGGACCAAAATAGCCAAAGCAAGCTCAAGCAAAAAGAACAAAGCTGGAGACATCACATTACATGACTTAAAATTACACTACAAGACTGTAGTAACCAAAACAGCATGGTACTGGTACAAGAGCAGACACATGGACAAATGGAACAGAATAGACAATACAGAAATAAACCCAAATACCTACAACCAATTGATCTTTGACAAAGCAGACAAAAACATACACTGGGAAAGGAAACCCTGTTCAAGAATATGAAAAGATGTTCAACAATGGTATTGGGAAAATTAGATAGCTACATGCATAAACAGAAAACATGATCCTATCTCTCCCTATATACAAAAATTAACACAAGATTATTAAAGACATAAACATCAGACCTGAAATCCTAGAAATCCTAGAAGAAAACCTTGGAAAAATTCTTTTGGTCATTGGCCTAGGCAAATAATTTATGGTTAAAACCTGGAAAGCAAATGCAACTAAAACAAAGGTAAACAAGTGGAACTTATTTTAACTAAAATGCTTCTGACATCAAAAGAAATAATCAACAGAGCAAACAGGCAACCTATAGAATGGGAGAAGATATTCACAAACTACATATCTGACAAAGGACTAATATTCAAAATCTACAAAAAACTCAAACAAATGAGCAAGAAAAGAGCAAATAACCCAATTAAAAAGTGGGCAGATGACATGAACAGCCATATCTCAAAATAAGATATACAAATGGCCAACAAATATATTTTTAAAATGCTCAGCATCACTTATCATCAGGGAAATGCAAATTAAAACCACAATGAGATACCACCTCATACCAGACAGAATGACTGTTATTTAAAAAGGAATAATATCCAGAATCTACAAAGAACTCCAACAAGTAATGTGCAGAGGCTGAGAAAAGGGAAAAATGATTAACTGTTAGTGGGAGTATAAATCAGTACAACTTCTATGGAAAGTCGCATGGAGATTACACAAAGAACTAAAAGTAGGTCTACCATTGGATCCAGCAGTCCCACTACTAAGTATCTATCCTAAGGAACAAAGGTTGTTATATAAAAGAAGACACCTGTACCAGCTTGTTCATCACAGTACAATTCACAATTTCAACAATGTGGACTCAATCTAAATGCCCATCAGCTGATCAGTGGGTAATGAAAATGTGGTATACACACACACACACACCATGGAATACTATGCAACCATAAAAAATAATGAAATCATGTCCTTTGCAGCAACATGGATGGAGCTGGAGATCATTATCCTAAGTAAACTGACTCAGAAACAGAAAGCTAAATGCTGCATGTTCTCACTCATATGTGGGAGCTAAATGGTCACAAAGATGAAAATAATAGACACTGAGGACACCAATAAGGGAGCAGGAGGCATCAGGGTTCAGAAACTACCTACAGGCACAATGTTTACTACCTGGAGAATGGGCCACCTGAGACCCAATCCCCACCCCTACACAATATGTCCATGTAACAAATTGCATGGGTACCCCCAAATCTAAAATAAAAATTTTTTTAAATGAGAGTTTACCAAAAAATACATCAGACACACCAGATTTTAGAATTTAAGAACTTAATTTAGTATCCATTTCTCTCAAAAATTGCATCTCTAAGAAACCAAAAGGACTCACCTACAAAAACATGTACACCAAGTGTCTGCTGTTACCTGGAAACATTGAACTCACTAAATTACCTGTTTATTTGAACATCCATCTTGTACTAGGCCCTGTGCTCAATGCAGGGAAGGTGACAAAGATAGATATTGTTAAACCCAAAATTTTAAATCCGAGAGACCACCAAAGAGCCAGGTCCTATGCAAACACACAAGGATCTTTATTCAGGCTCAAGTCTGGGCTTACAAACCGAAACCGACGCAGTGGATTGAGCTTGAGAGCCCCGATCCAGGTTAACACACACCTTTTATACATAATTCTGAGGGAGTGGGGTGGCTTTACAAACTTGTGCACACAGGGTTGGATGAAAACTATATGATGCAGTTACAAAGACTTTGATTGGTTGATTCAAGTTCATTTTGCACAGGCTCAGGTTTAGTTACTTGTGATGGACAAGTAACTGCCAAGCGGGTGGAATGGAATGCCAGATAAACTAGGTTTATGCAATTAATTAACTTGAGTCAAGCAGGCAGGAGGTTTGAAGCAACACAGAGCTACCAGGAGAGTGGCTGGCAGCCACAGAGTCTACCATTATCTAAGCAAAGGAATGTCCGGGAGGGGCTTATTGCTTAACATTCACACACTGCTAGCAGCAGTTGCAGAAGCCATCAGTTATTTCATGGGACAAACAAAAATTAAACTTAACAAAGTTCTAAGAACAAACACTGCAAACAAATACAGTGAACTTGGGGTAGGAATTCATATAGTAATAGTGCTTTTTGCGTTTTTTTTTTTTTTGAGTCTCTCATTCCCCCCTCTCAGAGGAACCTAAAGATAAGACCCAATCATGGGTTTACATAGGTTTTTGTAAGGCCATTCTGAAAATGGGTAGGAGAGCTGAGACAACACGGGTGGGTACCAAGTGGTTGGTACTTCTGCTTGAGTACCATGAGTTGAATGGTCCTGACTCAATTTTTAACAAAGGCTATAAGCTTGTTGATGATGCAAGGCCCGAAAATAAGTAGGAGAATTAAAACAACTAAAGGGCCAACTACGGTGGAAATTAATGTAGTAAACCAGGGGGAGTGGTTAAACCGTGCTTCAAACCAATTGAGTTGTTGCTCTCATTCTTTAAAACTATAATAGTAGAAAATAGAGACAATGAAATTCTTAAAGTTAACTGTATTCCTATTAAACTTTAAAATATCATGATTGGTCATGCTTGAACTAACATGATTCTTTGATGTTAGCATGACCGATTTTATAATATTTTTTATGAATAAAATAAATTCAATTTTTATAATAGGTAGAAAAACCTTACATTAATTTTAGCTAAAGCTGGCCTAAAAGAATGCAGCCCAGTCCAAAGTACGTGCTGGGCCCTGAGGAATGTGGCCCAAACTTTGTGCTGAGCCATTTCTGACAACTCTAGATAATTATTTATACCATTGAAAAGCTTGAAACAGCTCTCCATAAGTATATACTAATTTTACAAATATACTTTTAAATCTTATAAAGAAGCTTGTACTGTATAAAAGGCTCTCAAATGTGACCTGAATTTGAATTATATTTAATTCTTAAGCCGAAACCACAGTTTCGGAACAATGGGTTTTCAGAGTGAGCCATGCCTGTCACAGTCACAGAGCCTTCAGCTTAGATCAGCAGAGTTTCTTTAGGTTACTTGTGCTGCATGGTAAAAGGAGGAGGAAAATGGGGTCAACGGCTCCCGAACACATCCTAGCGGTCTTGGGGTCCACGGCCCTCCCTGATCCCTAACGCTCAGTGGGCCTCTGTGGCCGGCTGTCAACATCACCCCTTTTTAAAATTATTTTTTAGCACAAAACTATGAAACTCGGTGTTGAGCTGAGAAATGTTCTTTTTCAGTACTCTGGAAATGACTGGAAGTAGGCATAGCAACACAAGAATTACTGTCCCACAAATTCCCACATTAATGAGTATAGACATCAATGACTTTTGATTAACAAACAATGAAAAGTTATTAAATATGGAGTTATAACCGGGCTCGGTGGCTCAGCCTGTAATCCCGTGCCTTTGGGAGGCTGAGGTGAGTGGATTGCCTGAGCCTGCGGGTTTGAGACCCTCCTGGGCAGCAAGACCTCATCTCTACAATAAATCAAAAAATCAGCTGGGCATGGTAGTGCATGCCTGTAATTCTGGTTACTCGGAAGGCCAAGGTGGAGGGATCGCCGGAGCCCAGCAGGTCGAGGCTGAGGTGGCCAGGAGTGGCCACTGCACTCCAGTCTGGGCGACAGAGTGAGACTCCAACTCAAAAAAAAAAATATGGAGCTAGCCAATTCATAGGACCGGAACTGCTTTTCAGCAACAGTTATGTCCTGTATGTCTTGATGTAATTTAGTAAGGTCTATACTCAAGTCCGAATGATTCCAAATTCCAAGGATATGATTTTTTATCTTGTCCCAATTAGGGACAGACTTATTCACCTTTAAAGGAGTGAGGCAAATCTACTTAAACTCAGAGTGACATCAGAGAGCCAATTTTATTTTTAAAGTTACAAACTCTTGTCCTACTGCTAAAACTGCTTCCTCTAAAGTATTAACTTTACTCTCTAGCTTTCAATCTATAATCTCCTGAGTAGCTAATGGAATAGAAACATTGTTAGATAACTGATCAGCAAAGGTAGCTGTATGAACTTCCTTAGGTAGAGCTACAGCTGAAACTGTTACTGAAGTAGCAATAACTATTAATGCTATAATTCTTAAAATTAAAGTAGCTAAAAATCTTTTCTGTCTTTCCAAAAGGAAACTAACCTTATTCAGAGTCTGCAAACCAAATTCATTATACCAACGAGATGACAAGTGTACAGGAGTCATCAAATAAGGGAGTTGTTTAAGAATGACAAATTCTTCATAAAAGCATTGGTTAAACAATTAGTTAAAATGCATTCAGTACAAGATATCTTATAAACATTATCACGATAAATAATTTTAACAGTTTGATATTCATTCCAAACAGGAAATATATATGGAGATTGCAAGTATGCTCTAATAAGGTATGACTGAGTTTGTCCACCAGGTCTAGACAGGCTGACTGGTTGAAGGACTGCGAGAGCTCTCCATAGATGGGGCTGAATAATCTGCTGGACGCCGTACTTGATGGGCAGTACTGGAGGGACCCATTCATTGAAATGTCACCTAGTTGTGGCAAGTGTAGAGCCATTAAAAAATCCCAGTTGGGGACTTCCAGCAAGATGGCGACGGGATAACTGGGTCTTTGAAAACCTCTGCAAAGGAGAACTGCAGTGGGTCTCTAACTCTCACCCCGGAGGCTACGGACTCCAACATTGCAGCCTGATCTTCATACGGAGCTCAGCCGTTGCCACCGCTGGGGCATCGCAGCGGTCTGGACAGCCACTGCAGCGCAGACACTGCAGACGCTGACACCACTGCCGCTGGTAGCACATCGCACCACCCGGGCCGGAGGCAATCCACAACTTCAGTCCTTGAAGCCCCTTCAGGGAAGATCTGCTGGGATCGCTGCCACCTCTCCTGTGACTGAGACATCCTGTCCGCCGTAAGTCTCCTACCCTGCCGTGAGGCAGGCAGCCATCTTGCCATCTTCAGCTTCTGCTGTCCCTGTCTGGCCCCACCTCCTCTGGGGCGAGCAGCTGAGATAGCACCACCTGCTGGTGATTCAAGGTAGCAACACCGAAACAGGAGAAATAAGCTTGATAAAGACATAGGCCAGAGTGGTGAACAGAGGGTGATCTGAACTGTCCTTCACAGCAGACCAGGGGCAACTGACCCTAACTGCAAACTAATCTACCAGCTTGAAAAGAAAACTAGAAATCAGATCTGAAAGGACATTGGACTTAAACGAAATGTCTCAGAGTGTGCTTCATTGATTCTGTTAGTTTAATAACTTAATTTGATTCCTACTGAATTGTTCCTTTTTTTCTTTTTTCCTCTTCCTTTTCTTCTCTTTTCTTCTCTCTGTATAGAGGAACAGCACACTAATAAGGTGGTTGGATAGCTGGTATGTTAGCATCACCATATGTTTTATTTTTGTCTGTATGAGAGTTGGTTCGTCTGTAGCTGGGGTCTATTGTTTTTATCTGTTTCAGTATAGGCCTCTCTCTCTATTTGTTAGCACACTCATTTGTTTCCCCCCTTACTCCTCTATCTCTCCACCCTCCTCTCCAACCCACTGTCTGCTCCATTCTCTCCCCTCTGCTAACCACATTTTATTTCAGGGAGTAAACCTACAGCCCCACTGCACGGACAGATTCCAAGGCAGTGGGAAGTGGGTTCCAGATTATTCACACACCTGTCAGCGAATACCAGGACCTGCAGATAGATTTTGAATCACAGCTCCCTGCTTAAGTAAATCTCAAAACTACAAAAAGGACCACCCCCAACCTACAGTGCAACTCCAGAATTGAACAAAGTAAGAGGGTATACATAAAGAATAGGAGATTGAACAAACAAAAGTAAAACCAATCCCTTTACCCCCGAATAACAGAATTAAAGAAGACGGTGATGTGGAGGGAAGGAAAAAGTAGGGAGGGGGAAAAACCGCACAAATGAAGAAAAACCAAAAGAAGAATATGGGTCTCACACAGACCCCTGGGAGATCAGACACTGAGAAAACAGATTCTGGAACACAAACAATGAAGAGCCCCCAGAATGACTGGTTATGTGCAACAAACCCAGACATCAAGACATTAATGGAGAGAATTTAAAATATTGAGGAGAGACAAGAGGAAAATAGGAAGGAGCTGATGTCAGAAATGACAGCAGTAAAGAATACTGTGATGGAGATGAATAACTGACTAATAATCATGGAAAGCAG
>NW_007259175.1:3830-6912 GCF_000164805.1 Carlito syrichta | reverse complement strand
AACTAAGCTTCATTAGTGAGGGAGAACTGAAATCTTTTCCAGATATTCAATCCCTAAGAACCTACGCTGCCACCAGACCACCTCTACAAGAAACACTTAAGAAAGTACTGAGCGGGACGGGGCAAGATGGTGACAGCATAGGTGAACTGGTGAGATTCTCTGAACGTGAGTTCCCAAAAAGGCTATTACTTCACTACCCCCATCCCCCAGCCCACCACCAACCGCGCTGAGGTCAGGCCCGGGAACTTCAGTCCCACGCAAGGCCAGATATTGCGCCCCCCCCCCCCACTGCTGCCATTCTACTCGTGTGTGGAAGTCTCTGGTCCCAGCCCCCTCCAGATCCCTCCCCGGCTGCATTGTCTCCAGCCCGGGCACCTGGCACCAAGCCGCCGGTCACACAGGGAGGCTCTGTGCACCCGCCCCTCAGAGATGCTGGTTCCATTTCTGGCTGAAGTACTCTGTAGGGTCCCAGCGCCACTCTCGCCACTTACAGCCTGCCCTTTGGAACTTTGGAGCTCTGGAACTCCGGGTCCACCCTGGCTGAGGCACTCAGCGTGAGACCCCAAACCGGAGGACCCAGACAAGCGGAGAAAAACAGATCTGCTTAAACTGCCTTGCCATTCTCCAGGCAGAGACTTCCATTGCCCTGCCCACCTATCAACAAACTTTACCTCATTTCCTAAGGCCAGGTATTGCAGCGTGCGGGGAAGTTTTGGGTCCCTGCTCCCTCCAGCTCTCTCCCCGGCTGCATTGTCTCCAGCCCGGCACCTGGCACCACCGGTCACATAGGGAGGCTCTGAGCACCCGCCCCTCAGAGACACTGGTTCCATTACTGGCTGAAGTACTCTGTAGGGTCCCAGCGCCACTCTCCCGTTTACAGCCTGCCCTTTGGAACTTTGGAGCTCTGGAACTCCGGATCCACCCTGGCTGAGGCACTCAGCGTGAGACTCCAAGCCAGAGGACCCAGACAAGCAGGGAAAAACAGATCTGCTTAAACTGCCTTGCCATTCTCCAGGCAGAGACTTCCATTGCCCCGCCCACCTAGCAACAAACTTTACCTCATTTCCTAAGGCCAGATATTGCAGTGCGGGGAAGCTTTGGGTTCCTGCTCCCTCCGGCTCTCTCCCCGGCTGCATTGTCTCCAGCCCGGCACCCGGCACCGCCAGTCACACAGGGAGGCTCTGGGTGCCCGCCCCTCAGAGACACCGGTCCCATTCTTGGCTGAAGTACCCTGTGGGGGGCCCAGAGCCACTCTCGCTGCCCACTGCCTGCCCTTTGGAGCGTTGGTGCTCTGGAACTCCGAGCCAACCCAGGCTGAGGCACTCAGTGCGAGACCCCAAGCTGGGGGACCCAGACAAGATCTGTGGAGAAAAACAGATCTGGGTAAACTACCTTGCTATTCTCCAGGCAGAGACTTCCATTGCCCTGCCCACCTATCAACAAACTTTACCTCAGTTCCTAAGGCAACAGCACAAAACAGGAGACAAAGCCCCACTCCTATGCTGCAACGAAAAACAAAAGGGAGAGGCTGGAATCGGAGATCACAGAAGTGACTCTAGTATGATCATTTATTTTGACTTATGATTTTATCATTGAAACTGTTGGTCTAGATTACGTTTGGTGTTTACCTTCTGACTTATATTGTTTCTTGATTTTTTTGGCCTGTCTCTGTGTAGCTATCAGTATTCTTTAGGGAATCTTTCTTACCTGTCTTTTTTCAATTCTTCCCAGCCCTGTGTCTCTCTCTCACCAGATAGTTGGTATGTATATCTGTTTTCCCTCTCATACTTCTCTCTTTCACTTATTTTGACTTATGATTTTATCATTCTAACTGTTGGTTTAGATCATGTCTGTTGTTTGCCTTCTAATCTACACTGTTTCTCAATTTTATTGACCTGTCTCTGTGTAACTATCAGTACTCCTTAGGGAATCTTTCTTACATGTCTTTCTTCACTTCTTCCCAGCCCTGTGACTCTTTCTCACCTGATAGCTGGTATGTATGTATATCTGTTATACCTCTCGCACTTCTCTCCTTCGCTTATTTTGACTTATGATTTTATCATTGTAACTATTGGTTTAGATCACATTTGTTGTTTACCTTCTGACTTACACTGTTTCTCGATTTTATTGCCCTGTCTCTGTGTAGCCATCAGTACTCATTAGGGAATCTTTCTTACATGTCTTTCTTCTCCTCTTCCCAGCCCTGTGTCTCGTTCTCACCTGATAGTTGGTATGTATATCTGTTTTCCCTCTCGCGCTTCTCTCTTTCTAACTCCCTATTGACCCCCCCTTCCTCCATTATTTTCCTCTTCTATATGCCCCCTTTTTAAATCTAGGGACCAAGACTGCATACTGCTGAATAGACAGACTGTAAAGCAGAGGGAAAAGTGAACAAAGCCAGAAGACCCTCATAAGGAAGAACAGGTCATTGCAGAAGAGAAATAAAAGCAACCCCACCTTCCCTCAAAAACAGAATTGAAGAGGGGGACGGAAAGGGGGAGAGGGAGAAAAATCTACAGAAATGAAGAAAAACCAAAAGAAGAGTATGGGTCTCTCCCAGACGCCTGGGAGAGCAGACACTGAGAAAACTGACTTTGGAATACAAACAATGAAAAGTCCCCAGAATGAAGGGTCTCAAAATACAAATGTAGATATCAAAACAATAATGGAGAGATTAAAAAGAATTGAGGAGACACAAGAAGAAACTAGGAAGGAGCTGATATCTGAGATAACAGTAATAAAGAATACTGTGAATGAAATAAATAACAAATTGATAAGCATGGAAAGCAGAATTACTCAAGCAGACGAAAGAATCTCAGAGCTTGAGGACCAAAATATAGAAATAACCCAAACTCTTAAAAACACAGAAAATAAGCTCAAAAAGACAGAACAAAACCTTTAAGAGATGAGTGACTACTTCAAGAGGCCTAACCTAAGAATAATCAGACTCCCTGAGGCAGAAAGAAAAACAGAGACCACGTTGGAACAAACTTTCCATGAGATCATTCAAGAAAACTTCCCTTATCTAATCAGTGATACAAAAATTCAAACACAAGAGATTCAGAGAACCCCCGCAAGACAC
>NW_007259175.1:0-3810 GCF_000164805.1 Carlito syrichta | reverse complement strand
GTAGCTATCAGTACTCTTAGGGAATCTTTCTTACATGTCTTTCTTTACTTCTCCCGGCCTGTGTCTCTTCTCACTAATAGTTGATATGGATATCTGTTTTCCCTCTCACTCTTCTCTCTTTCTAACTCCCTATTGACCCCCCTTCCTCCATTATTTCCCTCTTTTATACCCCGCTTTTTAATCTAGGGACCAAGACTACATACTGTTGAATGGACAGATTGTAAGGCAGAGGGAAATAGGTTCCAGTGTGCTCATACACCTGTTCATGGATGCTAGAATCAGCATTCTGAACCACAACTTCCCTCTCAATTAAACCTCAAAACTCCAAAAAGTACAGATTGCAGCCTACTGTCCAACCTGAAAAGTGAACAAAGCCAGAAGACCCTCATAAGGAAGAACAGGACATTGCAGAAGAGAAATAAAAGCAACCCCACCTTCCCTCAAAAACAGAATTGAAGAAGGGGAGGGAAAGGGGGAGAGAGAGAAAAATCTACACAAATGAAGAAAAACCAAAAGAAGAGTATGGATCTCTCCCAGACCCCTGGGAAGGCAGACAATGAGGAAACTGACTTCGGAGTGCAAGCAATGAAAAGCCCCTAGAATGAAGAGTCTTAAACTACAAGTATAGATATCAAGACAATAATGGAGAGATTAAAAACAATTGAGGAGACACAAGAAGAAACTAGGAAGGAGCTGATATCTGAGACAACAGTAATAAAGAATACTGTGAATGAAATAAATAAACTGATAAGCATCGAAAGCAGAATTACCGAAGCAGAAGAATCTCAGAGCTTGAGGACCAAAATATAGAAATAACCAAAACTCTTAAAAACACAGAAAATAAGCTCAACAAGACAGAACAAAACTTTCAAGAGGTGAGTGTTTATCTCAAGAGGCCTAACCTAAGAGTAATCGGACTCCCTGAGGCAGAAAGAGAGACAGAGACCACATTGGAACAAACTTTCCATGATACCATTCAAGAAAACTTCCCTTATCTAATCAATGATGCAAAAATTCAAACACAAGACATTCAGAGAAACCCTGCAAGACAACAACTGAGAAGACCAACTCCTAGACACATAATAATTCACCTAAACAAAGTAGGCATAAAAGAAAAAATCCTAAAGGCAGCAAGAGAAAAAGGCCAGATCAGCTACCATGGAAGACCAATCAGAATAGCAGCAGATTTATCTGCAGAAACCCTGCAGGCTAGGAGAGCTTGGAGCTGTATCTTCAAAGTCCAAAAAGATAAAAAATTTCAACCAAAAATAACCTACCCGGCCAAGCTTCATCAGTGAGGGAGAATTAAAATATTTCCCAGATATGCAATCCCTAAGAACTTATGCTGTCACCAAGCCATCTCTACATGAAACACTTAAGAAAACACTAAACACAGAAGAAAAGGAAAAAAAGAACAACGTTCTTCACAAGATTACAGGGAAAAGAATAAAATATACATGAACCAACACCAAAACCAAAATAAAGACAAAAAAAATAAACAAACAAGTGGAAGAACAACAACTCTATAAGAACGCTATGATAGGGATGAACTCTCACATTTCAATAATTAGTCTGAATGTGAATGGACTAAACGTGCCACTGAAGACATAGAATGGCAAAATGGATAAAATATCACCAGGCAACAATATACTGCCTTCAAGAGACCATCTCACTAGAAAGGACATACACAGACTCAAAGTAAGAGGATGGGAAACAAATTTTCAGGTGAATGGAACACAAAAGAAAGGAGGTGTCGCGATCCTAATTTCAGACAAAATACCATTTAAGCTATCAAAAATTAAAAAAGATACAGAGGGCCACTACATAATGATAAAAGGTTCACTCCATCAACAAGAAATATCTATCCTAAACATATATGCACCCAACATAGGTGTGCCAACATTCATAAAGCAACTTCTAGGAAAACTAAAGATATTGACTCTAACACCATAATAACTGGGGACTTTAATACCCCACTCACAACCTTAGACAGATCATCAGGACAAAAAATCAGCAAGGAGATCCGGAACCTCAATGAGACTCTGGACCAAATGGACTTAATTGATACCTACAGAACACTCCATCCAAAGACCACAGAATACACATTCTACTCATCACCACATGGAACATATTCTAAGATTGATCACATAATTGGACACAAATCAAGTATAAGCAAATTTAAAAGGACTGAAATTCTGCCATGCACCTTTTCGGGCCACAGTGGAATAAAAATGAACATTGACACCAACAGCGTGGCCCCAAAACCCACAAAGACATGGACACTAAACAGCATGATGCTTTAGCATGATGCTAAACAACTCCTAGGTCAATGATGAAATCAAAACAGAGATCAAAAGATACCTGGAAACAAATGAAAATGAAGCAACATTTTACCAAATCTCTGGGATGCCTTGAAAGCTGTAGTAAGAGGGGAATTTATATCCCTACAAACACACATGAAGAAAATGGAAGGAACACAAATTGACAACCTAACAAGCCACCTAAAGAAGCTGGAAAAGCAAGACCACAAACACCCTAATTTCAGCAGAAGAATCCAGATCACCAAAATAAAAGCCCAACTACCTGACATAGAAGACAAAAAGATAATACAAAAAATCAATGAAAGAAATGCTGGTGCTTCGAAAGGATAAACAAGATTGATGGTCCCCTACCTAGACTGACCAAGAAAAAACGAGAAAAAAACCAAATGAGCATAATCAGAAACACAAAAGATGAAGTCATATCTGACCCTGAAGAAATACAAAAGATCATTAGAGACTACTACGTACACTTGTATGGAAACAAACTTGAAAACCAGAAGGAAATGGAGGACTTTCTGACATCACACAACCTACCTAGGTTGGAACAAGAAGAAATTGAGACCCTAAATAGACCAATAACAATCAAGGAAATCGACCACGTAATAAGAAAACTTCCTACAAAAAAAAGCCCTGGTCCAGATGACTTTCCAGCAGAATTCTACAAGACATTCAAGGAGGAGCTGATACCAATCCTACTGAAGGTATTCCAGGAGATTGAAAAAGATGGAACTCTCCAAAATCATTTTACGAAGCCAACATCACATTGATACCCAAGCCAGGTAAAGATCCAACAAAGAAAGAGAACTACAGGTCAATATCTTTGATGAACATAGATGCTAAAATTCTCAACAAGATCCTAGCAAACCGGATTCAGCAATGCATCTCAAAAATCATCCACCATGACCAAGTAGGCTTCATTCCTGGCATGCAAGACTGGTTCAACATTCGTAAAACCATAAATGTAATTAAATACATCAACAGATATCAAAACAAAAACCACATGATCATATCACTAGATGCAGAAAAAGCTTTTGATAAAATCCAGCACCCCTTCTTGATAAAAACCCTTGAACATCTAGGCATACGGGGAACTTACCTCAAAATAGTAAAAGCCATCTACGAGAAACCCACAGCCAGCATACACCTAAATGGACAAAAATTGGAACCAATTCCCCTGAAAACTGGAACTAGACAAGGGTGCCCACTCTCTCCCTTCCTGTTCAACATAGTATTGGAAGTCCTGGCTAAAGCAATCAGAGAAGAGGAGGCAATCAGAGGTATTCAAATAGGAAAAGAGGAAGTCAAGTTATCTCTCTATGCAGATGATATGATGGTGTACCTTGAAAACCCAAGAGAATCTGTCAAAAGCCTCCTTACATTGATAAAAGCCTTTGGCAAAATCTCAGGATACAAAATAAATGTACAAAAGACAATCGCATTTCTCTACACCAATAATAAACAAACAGAAACCCAAATAAAAAACACAATG
>NW_007259174.1:3365-5963 GCF_000164805.1 Carlito syrichta | reverse complement strand
GGGTGGGGCTGCAGTTAGTCCTCCCCTTCCTCTCTTGAATGGTCAGGGAGACCTCTTCTGGTGGGGAGGTGTGGGGTTGTCTCTTCCCCACGTATGTACTTGCAGGGGGTGCCCCAGCCAGGCCTATCCTGGAATGGAGTTCTCCTATTGCGACTGATGTCCGGGCTCCACCTGGGTTTGTCCCTCTCAGTTGTGCCCCAGCTGTGTGGGTCTGATGTTCAGAGGATTGCTGGGGAGGTGGGGTTTGGGTCAGTTCCAGACTCACCACTGATGTCTTTGAAGTTTTTCCTCATCCTTTTCTGGCCACACATTTTGTCCCATGTCTGGATAAGGGTCAGGGGTGAGGCGCCTGTCACTCAGCACTTGTCAGGTCCCTCTGAAGATGGTGCTTTCAGCATATTCCCTCTGGGTCATGATCAACCCCTGAGTAGTTGATCCACCACTCACAGAGATCAAGTCTGTTGCTCCATGGTGGGCAAGTCAGAGCACTTTCCTGCCTTGCCTTCAAGATGGTGATGGGGTGCCTTTCTTGTATTTTTTGTTAAGCCTCCATCTCTGGGCTCCCTCTGCAGCCCCTGCTGCCAGTGCTTGGCCAGGCACTGAAGTGATGAGACAAAACCTGGAGCCGGCAGTATCTCCTGCTTCAGTGGTGAGGCAGAATCTGGGGTGGTAGTCTTTCCTGCTGCTTCTTTATAGGAAAACTTTTGTCCATTAAAAAATGGCTCTCAGTTTCTGTGACCTGGAATGAGCCAGAGACCAAGCAGAGAAGCTGTAGCACCAAGTATTGCACCAGGGCCATGGCCACTTGCTCATGAGTTCCCACTTACCCAGTCTCTCCCAGTGTTTTCTTCTCAGGGAGGGTTTTGTTGATTTTTTTAAAAAAGTGCTTGGCTTCTGCATGCCAGGAATTACTACGGTGGAAGTCGAATAACTGCAGCACGAGTCGCTGCATCAGGATAGGTCTGGCCACCTGCTCCCTAGTTCTCACTCAGTCAACCACTCACATGCCCACTTACTCACTAGCATATACACAAAATTTTCCGTACACTCACTCACATCAAGACTTGCATAGTCCGACTGGCTCAGCCACCATCTTCTCAACCTCCCTTATACTTACCTTCCCTATTATCTGACACAACAACAAAAAAAATGGGCAGAATATATGGTTTTCAAGACATTGTAAATCCGACAATCAAGGGCTACAATTTCTTAGAGTTGTAAAAAAAGAGATGAATTCTACACTGTTTCAACATTTTTCTTTTCTTTTTTTTTTTGGGTTGGAGTTTCACTCCGTCGCCCAGACTGGAGTGCAGTGGTTGCTCCCGGCCACCGCAGCCTCGACCCACTGGGCTCTGGCGATCCTTAGCCTTCCAAGTAGCCTTCCAAGCAGCCAGAATTACAGGCGCATGCTACCACGCCCAACTGATTTTTGATTTATTGTAGAGATGAGGTCTTGCTGCCCAGATGGGTCTCGAACCTGTGGGCTCAGGCAATCCACTCACCTCAGCCTCCCAAAGGCACGGTATTACAGTCTGAGCCACCAAGCCCGGTTTAACATTTTTCTTTGAGAGAATTTCTCAACCATGACCCACCAAAAATGACTGAGTAAGTGGGGGCTCATGAGAAAGTGGCCATGGCCCTAGTGCAATGGTTGGTGCTACAGCTTCTCTGCTTGGTCTCTGGCTCTTTCCAGGTAACAGAAGCTGAGAGCCATTTTTAAAAAGGCCCTGGTGCACTCCCTGAGATGAATACATGTAACAGAAAGTACAGATGAATTATATAGAATCATTGAAATATCTCAAAATATCCTAAAAACAATTTCAGAAATAGAAAAAAAAAGTGAACAAGTACATATGGAACAATAGGGCATACATAAAAATTGCTAGACTGAACCCAACAATATCAATGATGATATTAAATATAAATGACATTAACACCTAAATAAATGGCAGACAGAAGAAGATTTGATGAAAAAGTGCAATGTTAAGGGTCTAATAGCATTTTATTTTAATTAAAAACATACAGTTGAATAAAAGAAAAAAAGGAAAAGTTATAAAATATTAACTGGAAGTAAAAGAAAGCTGAAATGACTTTATTAATATTAAAATATGTTTCAGGACAAAGGATGTTAACAGGAGTAATGGTAATAAAAGTGTTAATTTGTCAAGAGTACACAATTTTAATATGTATGCACAGAATAGAGTTCAAAAGATGTAAGGCAAAACATAGCTGGATTGCTAGGAAATATAGACACATTTATGATTGCTGTAAAATTTCAATACTTCAATTATAAATCAAATAAGTAGACAGAAAATCAGAAGGAAAATTTTGAACAATGCTGTCAACCAACAGGATTTAAGTGACATTGCTATAATACTTTATATGAATTTACAAACCATGGATCAATATAGATTATATTCTAAACCATGAATCAATGACCTCATTAACTTTAAATTTAAAGTAGACATGAGTAATTTAACTTCTTAATACAAGTAAGATTTGTATAATACAGATATGGTCATAACTGAATTGAAATCAATAAAAGAAAGTAAATAAAAGAAGGTAAATCTCCAAGTATTTGAAGATACATAGTCTAAA
>NW_007259174.1:1963-3055 GCF_000164805.1 Carlito syrichta | reverse complement strand
TATAAATTCTATATAAAATCTCTCAGAAAAATTGAAATGAAGAGAACACCTTTTAACTAGTACTATGAGATGAATAATTCTATTCTGAAATCAGGAAATATATATTGTAAGGA
The DNA here is from genome assembly GCF_000164805.1 of Carlito syrichta. Taxonomy (NCBI): domain Eukaryota; kingdom Metazoa; phylum Chordata; class Mammalia; order Primates; family Tarsiidae; genus Carlito; species Carlito syrichta. The sequence continues at coordinate 2,942 of NW_007259174.1, read as the reverse complement.
AAAACTACAGAACAATCTTCTTCATTATCATGGATGCCAACATTATAAATAAATTGTTAAAAAATCAAATCTCTCAGTATGTATAAAGGGTAACACATCAAAGCTGGTGGAATTGAAAAATGAATTAAGGACAGTTAAAAAATAATTTTTAAAATGCGAGAATCAGATGTGTTTCTCTACAAAAAACACAATTTTGAAAATTTTGAAAATAAAATTAAAGAAAAAATCTTATTTTCAATAACACTAAAAACAATAAAATACTGAAACATAAATTTAAGAAAGTGAAAGACATACAATGAAAACTACAAAATATTGAAGAAAACGAGAAAGACATAAAAAGGTCATCCTGTTCATGGATTGCATGGTCAACTGATCATCAAAGGATGTTAAGAATGTAGTGAGAAAAGACAATCCTTTTTAAAATGGTGTTGAAAAAAGTGGAAGTCTGCAAGCATATGAATAATAGTGAACACTTATTTTACAATATAAATAGCAATATACTAGATGTGGAAGCTATGTATGTGTCCACCAAAAGATAAATGAATAAAGGATATAAATGAATAAAGGATACAAATAAGGGAAACAGAGGAACAGCAACAACAGCAACAGCAGCAACAACAGAGGGAATGTCCTCCCGAAATTTGTAATCAAGTGGCAAATATAATCATCAACATACCAGAAATTACTTTACATATAAATATACCAAATGAAATACAGTTTGTAAAACAGTTTTAAAAACTAAGATTTCTGACTGGATTCGGTGGCACAGCCTGTAATCCCAGCACTTTGGGAGGCCGAGGTGAGTGGATTGCCTGATTCCACGGGTTTGAGACCCTGCTGGGCAACTTCACTAGACCTCGTCTCTACAATAAATAAAAAAACTAGCCGGGCGTGGTAGTGCATGCCTGTAATTCTGGTTACTTGGAAGGGTGAGGTGGAAGGATCGCCGGAGCCCAGCAGGTTGAGGCTGCGGTGCTGC